>NW_025335727.1:6173787-6414045 GCF_004798865.1 Varanus komodoensis | reverse complement strand
AGGAGGAGGCCAGCACGGCCTCCTCCTCCTGTGGGTGACATACCTCCATGTCTCCGCAGCTGCTCCTCCCGTGCGTCTCCCTCAACCCTCTGTCCAGAGGGGGGCTGCTCCGGGGGGGCCTGGAGAGCTCTCTCGGCCCTCAGGCACCTCACCTCCTCTTCTAGCAGGGTCACCATCTTGCACCGAGGGCAAGTGTATCCCTGCCTCTCCTGGGGGAGAAGGGCAAACATGTCGCAGCTCTCGCAGCAGACAGCAACACCCGTGACTCCCGCCAAGGCCAGCTCCTGGTCTGCCATCGGTATCCCTTCCGAGATCTTCCCTTGGTCCCCTGCCTTGTTTGTTCTGCAGTTCCTCTCACTCGCCCAGTTCTTCCAGACGAAAACCCACTCGCACACACACACGGATAAAATAAACTTAAATTTAAATTGGAAGAAAATAAAGCACAGCACAAACAAAACAAACAAACAAACAAACAATCAAACCTCTGTGTCTCAGGGAAGGGAGTCTCCGGACAGCTCAGGCCGCAGCAAAGGGATGCAGACAAGGGACGATGCCAAGAGGCCAGAGCCAAAAGGGCTGGCAGGGCTGAGCGCGGCCTTATCAGTCCCTCAGGCCGGTGGCCCTGCCCCCTGCTCCCTTTTGGCCACTCTGGCCCCTCTGGCCCCGCCCCCTTCCTCTCCGCTGCTCCTGCCCCTGCTCCCCTGCCCAGCTCCTGGCTTGCCTTCGCCAGGCCCCTGGCCACTCAGACCTCTTCCCAGCCTGTGCCTCTGCTGCTCTGCCAAGAGGCCAGAGCCAAAATAGTCTCATATGGGTTACATAGAGCCCATCATGAGTCTACAAGTGGTCACAATACCCGAAAAAGTTGCCCAATCCTCTCCCTGCCTCTTATCATAGGATCTCCCCAGCCACCACCTCTCCACACAAGCATATTTTATTTTTATATAAACCCTGCTTGAAGTGCCAGGGATCCCAGGTGGATCCACAGTGGCTTATACACACCACTGTTTTACTTGTGACTGCACATTCTTGTTGAGATATTACTGTACCTCCTTCCATGCACTGATGCTGGGACCAGCAGGGAAATGTAAAGCGTGGAGTGCTTTAAAACTCATTTCTATCTTGTCTGTCAGGTATGGGCTAATTTACACAAAACATTCATTTATAACAAGGCAGGACACAAATTCCTTCCCCATGCTGGCTACACCAGCACAGAGAAGTATTTCTCCTTTTGTTCTTCAGAATACCTCAGCCCCATCTGGGGACTTCATTAGAGGGTGAACAGGATTCTCTCTATTAGTTTCTTTGGCAAAGAGGGACTCCTGGAATGCATTTGTAATTTAAAATGAATAATGTGCAAAGTTTGGAAGGGATTGAAGTGTAAAGAAATACAGCAGGTCAGTGTTCTGAAGAAGATGAAAAGAGTATCAAAACATATCTTATGACTCCTATTTGAGAGAAAGTGAAGTGGTGGGGGGAGTGAAAAAGAAACCTGGCATCAATTTCTTGCTAAATAGAGAATCAGAGACTAATATGGGGGTGTTATTAGGCACATTAGAATGAACGAACACCTCGCCACCTTCATTCTTTTAATATCTTTCTCCATGGTGATTTCTGAGAGCCATTGAGGAGAATCATCTTAAAAACCCATTTGCATTTTCCAGCTAACAAGAAGTCTACAGGGAGGGGACCGCTGGATGCATCTCAGTTATGAAACTCTTGAAGTACATTGCCTCCACGAGGGGACAAAACCTCGTGGGTCTACCAGGTTCTGAGGAGCAATCAGTGGAAGACAAATAGACTAGTCTGGACAAACGTTAGGCTTCCAGGATCTATTCTGTGTTTCACTGATGCTCTCCAAGTAGAATGAGGTACAGAATGGTGACTTAGCAACGGGGAGGTAGAATTATGAAGCAAGATGCCTCTAAGTACATGCGCAGCTCAGGAACTGGTTTTCAGCACCACAAGTGGAGCTTGTACTCACATGCTTTCTTGTATGAATCTGCTTCTTCTGGGAACACTGAATAGTTGTGATTGCCTGTTGCATCAAAAATTCCAGAAGAGCCTTGACTCATCTAAGAATGAACAAATTTATTATGGCATGAATTTTGGTAGATTGCATACATTAGATTCATCAAGTGTCATTCTGACATGCAGTGATATTTCACTTGGTGGGAGTAACAGCAAAGTCATAGGGGAATGAAATACAGAAACTACAGATAGTGATAATTACTACTACTGCTGGTGGTGGCCATTCACAAAATATAGCTTTGTTCCCCTCACACACCATTTTTTCTCCCTCTGACAGCAGCCTAACTTAGCAGGGGGGAAATACTATTTGGTTTTGCTATAATTAAGCCATTGCAAGTCTGGAATCCTTGCTGATCTTCTGCAGATTACCTGAGATCCGTGTGCAGGTTGCAATTTACTTTCTGTCCTTCCATGAAACAGGCCACAAGAAACAGCCATCTCCTTGGATGGTAAAATGATAGCAGATGACAAAGAAAAGGCAAAAATGCTCGATCTTCTCCCAAAGGACATTCTATGATCTCCCTGAACTGAAGTGGCAGGATTGTAACCAGGGATTAATAGGCAAATAGTCAACACCTAAGTACTTTTAATGAGCTCAAATTTCCAGGGGCCTGATGAACTGCATCCTAGAATAATAAAGGGACTAGCAGAAGAACCTGATTTCATTTTTTGTTTTTTAATCACATAATTTCGCTAGTAGACTGTGGAAAGGCGGTGGACATAATAGATCTTGATTTCAGAAAAGGTTCTGAAAAAGTGCTCCATAATGTCCTGATAAGCAAACCTGGTAAAAGTGGGCTAGATGGAAAAACTATCCTGTGGATCTACCGAATAGCTTTTCAGGCCTGCTTTAGAATTGGACTCAAAAAATATTTATCAATGGAACTTTCTCGGACTTGGGTAATGGAGGGGACTGCAAGGTTCAATCCTGGGCCCAGTGCTGTTCAACATTTTTATTAAAGATTTGAATAAGAAGGTGCAGGGAATCCTTGTCAAACTTGCAAATGATACAAAATTAGATTTCGTAGCTAATGCCCCTGGAAGATGGACATAAAATGCAAAATGATAGGCTGGAGCATTGGGCTATAAACAACATATCTCTCCCATAGTTTTACTGAAGTGTTTTGGAAAAGGGGGGTTTCAGATCTAAATCCTTCCAGTTCTGAAATCTCTCAGCATTTACAACTGAGCTGAATTTTGCCTCAGTGCTTCTCCTCCACCATAATCACACTTGTTCTCTTCCAGTTTCTCTTTAGAGCACGGGTGGGCAACATGTGGTCTGGGAACCATGTGCTGGCCCCAAAGACTTAAAAATGCCCCCCATCCTTGCTTCAGCACTCAAACGACTGAAATTCAGTGGTGCAGTGGGAAAAAATTATTGGCAGTTTCCTCTTGATATTTAGCAGCAAAATGCTATGTACACAGAGTTGTGCCAAATTAGCCTGTTTTCAAGCTAAATAAGCCCCTTTGGGGTCTTTGTCATAGTTTGCCACCAATAATTTTTGCATCTACCAGATTCTACCCTGGGGGACTCTGGAGGAGGGAAATTGGCCTCCAGACTACCAAAGTTGCCCACTTCTCTCGTAGAGCTAGATGAAACCATCAGTTTGGTTGTCTCAGTTTCTCCTCTTTTTGATCTTAAATTGGGCTCATCCTGAATTATGATAATTTTTGTTCTAGCTCCCTTGAAAGTTTGGATGCACCATGGCATGCATTTCTCATAATGTACACATTATAGAAAAACTGGAAGAATGACAAAATCAAATGGGTTTTAATTTGTCCTGGCTAATTTCCACCCACAAAACAAAATGGGTTTTAATTTGCCCTGGCTAATTTCCATTGTATATATAGTTCCATATATATTTATGTATGCACTTTTAATAAAAAATAAACAAAAATAAAATGCTTTCATACACTATGATTAATTACTTAATGGCTGATATTTTAAGCCAAGTTTTACTTTCATTTTGCTTGCTTACATGAAGGGTGCAATTCTATGCATATTTGCACAAGAAAAATAAAACTTCGAAGCACTTTCAGCATTTCCCAGCTAACATGGCTGTCTGGGGCATGCTGGGAGTTATAGGCCTTTTTTTTTCTAAACATGCACAGGGTTGTACTCTTAATCATTTTGTTAATAATAATTTCATGCAATCACTGCCAAAGATGTTGCATTTAAACTGATGTTTTTAATTTCTTTCCCTCTCTTATCCTCATGCTGTATGCGCACGCATGCACACACACAAATCACATGTGCATTTACATACACATACACTTATTGCAATCTACTGCTTATTAGCGATGAGGAGAAAACCCACTATGAACATAATTGGTTTTAAATTGGTCTTAAATTGTAATTAGAACAGAAGTTAAGTAAGTCATAACTTGTGTATTTTTTTCCCTCACAACAAAATTAAGCTGGGATGATCTGACATTTAGTAATGATGAATAGATTGTCTGTGCTGTGTTGGGTCAGAGAGAGAGAGGGAGAGGGAGAGGGAGAGGGAGAGGGAGAGGGAGAGAGTTGTGTATCACTACAGGATCTTACAGCTGCTCAAGAAGTCTACCATCTGTAGTGTAAGGGACCACCAGCAGAGCTTTGAGCATGAGGAGAATGGCTAATTACTTTTTTTTTTTTTTTTTTTGGAAGGACTCCTATGCCTTTAAAAACTGCACCGTCTCCCCATCCCTATATCTCTGCAGTGAATGAAAGGCAAAAGTACTGATTGCTATATCCACTTTATTATTATTATTATTGTTATTATTATTATTATTATTATAACATTTCTATGCCTCCCCTTGCCGAAACCTCGGGGCTAAGCCCCACTGAACTTGGCAGAACGTACTTTGACTAGGCGTGTATAAGATTGCTCTGATGGCTGCTGAATTTCTGCAACTGGCCCATATTTAAGAACCCAGTTAGCAATTTTGGTCCTCGGTGACCCAGAAAATGCAGCCCACCATGCACACTTGTAGGGCTAAGGAAACAGCTTTCCAGTGGGAGGCTTTCTGAAAGCATTGTTTTTGTTTATATTAAAACCACATCATGGCTTAGTTCCAATTTTGGAGTAGACCCGTTGATATGAGAGAGCCTACAGCTGGGACTAATTTCAGTGCAAAATTTAATCCAACCTCCTCAGTGTACCTGGAAGCTTATCATTAAGACTGGGTGTGACAAAAGGAAGTACTCCATGCCCTGTATGTGACGATACCCATGAGTCTGAATAGCTTTAAAAGACTTATGCTGGTGCTCAGAATGGCTATACAGCTTCTGAGTACAGCTTTGGATTTCAGCCTTTCATGAAATACCAGTGCTGGGGGCCAACAACGTGAAAAGGCTGAAATCCAAAGCTGTACTCAGTGTACCTGGAAGCTTATCATTAAGACTGGGTGTGACAAAAGGAAGTACTCCATGCCCTGTATGTGACGATACCCATGAGTCTGAATAGCTTTAAAAGACTTATGCTGGTGCTCAGAATGGCTATACAGCTTCTGAGTACAGCTTTGGATTTCAGCCTTTCATGAAATACCAGTGCTGGGGGCCAACAACGTGAAAAGGCTATTGTGGGTCTGTATCTTCCAGGGGCATCTAGTAGGCATTGCTCCGATCCATTTAGCTATTCTTTATATCCTGCTCTAAATTAGACTCTGGAGGAGGAACAAGCAGTTCTTCCAGAAAGTGCATTTATTTTGCAATTGCTCTGCCTTGTCCTCCAAATTGTAGGTGTGGTATCCAGATGTTGTTGTCATCTGTGTGTTACCCATTCAAGTTTTTCCACTGCTTCTTCCATCTCCCCACTCTCCTCCTTTCCACAGAAGAAGGAGAGACAGACTGGATGCACAATGCTTTGGATACATACAAAGAGAGGGAGCATGTTACCACTATTTAATTTATTTGTTTCATTTTTATACCACCCCATCTCTCAGAAGCATTATGAAGCAATGTTGTCATCATTTTCCTTAACTGATTTGCTGTGCTAAGGAGAAAGACAGAAGCAGTGGTGGGAAAACAGAAGATGACACCACCTGGACCTCTCCACCCACCCTCCCCCCAAAATAAATCAGAATAAAATTGCAGAATAAAAGTTTTATCTGGAAGCATCTGGATAGACAGATAAGAGGTGGGAGAGATGATAAGGAGAAATCAACTTCCAGGATCCTTTTCTGTGTGTCCCCTCCAGTGAATTTTGGTGGTTATCCAGAACGTAGAACGGTGGCTTCCCAAGCAAGGAATGTTCTGCCCAGTGAGGGCCACCTCTCTTGGAGATTTTCTCTTTTCAGACCCCGGTTAAAACTTGCTTCTCAGGCATGTGACAGCATATAATGGGGTTTTAGAATGTTAATTATTCTAAAGGACCTGCTTTAGCAGGTCCTGGGAATTTTTGTTAATTATTCTTCACCATTACTCTATTTTTTCCTGTGTTACAGGTTTTCTATTATACAAACATAGAAACGTAGAAACAAAGTGAGTCAGAAGGGGCCTCCCAGGCCATCTAGTCTGACCCCGGGCTCCAGCTGGCTTTGCTCATGTAATCCCCAACATGTGGTTGCCCAATCTTTCCTTGAACACCCTCACTGATGGGGCCTCAACCACCGTCCTTGGAAGCCCATTTGATAGCCAAACATATCCCCTATATTTCATTTAATAACATTTTAGGGGCTTTTTTATTTTTTTATTTCTCTGGTAAACCACCCAGATAGCTTTTGGGTGGTGTCAAAATATAATGAATGCCTACATATGAAGCCATATTGATAATCCAGTACCCTCCTGATTCACACAGTAAAAGCAGATGCTGTTGTAGTTCCAGTAAACTGTTTAGTAATCCATTGTGAGACAAATATTTGGTGATGGTTCTGAACTGTGTCTCCTAGATCAGAAGTACTAACTGTTTTATGATTGGTGGCAGGAGCTCCTATGTGCGGCTAGTTGACTTCAGCTTCCATGAAGAACATCGATTTACACAGTATTTGTGTAGCAGAAATCAAGGTCTCAAATGGACATGTGTCACATACTCTGGGGACAGAGAGGAATTTGTTTACATCCCTGATTTCCTACTTTCAAGCCACTGTGAAAACCCAGCCTTAAATATCCTTCAAAGTTCACATATCTCTGGATTTTAGAATGGAATTCTCCAATTCTTCATTTCCCCCCTTTTATAATTTTGCACTATTTATAGCAGTGCAGATCAGTGAACACATGTCTGATTGGTATATAGTGTGTTCTCCTGTTTGAGAGTGTTTTCTATTCAGTTCTATGAATTTAACAGAATTCTGTGGATGCAACCCAGCAAGAACCAGGCTGGTGAAAATTGTGTGTGCTCATGTCTGTCAACTTGTCTATCATATGCAAATTAGTTAATTCATATTAAGTGCTTTAGTAAACACGGTGTTACAGTCAAAAATGATATTACATGAATGGAACACTGTTGCCCTGGTTTCCAAAATCCTATTTTAAATCAATGAGGGGAATCTATTCTTGAGCATGAATCATAGACCCAAAGCATCAGATAATTATATTAGCCTAAGTCTCCTCTTTTCTTATCGTCACTGTCAAGCTAAACTGGTAATCAGGACTGTAAAGTATAGAAGATTAATGTAAACTTAAGCACCTCATACATTCATTTGTATGTACATTCCTTTGAATGTTCCTGTGCCAAGATTTATCATCTTTCTGCCATTCAGATAGTTCTCTTAGATGACCCATTGAATTTCTTAGCTTCTGCCAGGATGAGAAATCCCATTTTCCCGTCACTTAAAGCGATTTCTCAATTACAGAGAGTTAACCAATCACATCCTCAAATCCTCTCCCCATTTTGCATGGGCAGCTCACGGGATCATAGCTAAATGCAATGATTTTAGAAATTATTCCTCCACTGGGTTCCTCTGCCTCTTTAAGCCAAGTCCCATTGCTCTCTATTCCAGGAGTGCTCAAAAAGTTCTTGTCCGGGATCTGCTGTGACCTTGGTGTTGTGTGCCATTTGTGCATCATTAAAAGGTTGTAATGATGTTCTGCTGCACACAGATTGTAAAAGGTCAAGCAGAAAGTTGGGAGCCAATGAGGTTGGGAAGAAAAATTGCTCCGGCGGCAGAGGTTGAGGGATTCATTATATTGATGCTGTGGGGTTTTCAGCAGAGTAATAACTGGGTTAGCAATAGAATGTAAATCTTCTCAGCCACTTAGTCGGAGTCTGCTTCTTCTTGATTTGTGAGGATATATTTTTACTGGAGTACAGGAAAAGTCATTACACTTCTTCGGAAAGCCCCTGGAAGTGGTTAATGCCTTGTAGGCACAGAAACACAAGGCAAACAGGAGGTTGTTGAATGTTGCTTGCTGGTATCTCCGGAGCGACCAATGTTGTCGAATTGATGAAATTGTTCGAGACCGATTGCAGCTGAAGTGGTATGAAACTGGGCAAGCAAAACAACTTAATTCCCTTGTTCTTCTGGAAAAATCCAGGGAACTACCAATGGATTGGTGGTTCGAGAAAGGAGGTGAGACCAAGAAAGGGGCTTGATAATATGGGCAACAAGTCAGAGAATTTGTATTGCCCCTTTTGTATTCCCTTGGAATTCTAATTTAATGATTTTGTGTTTGCTTTTTTTATCCAAACAGAACTACCTATGAAGTACAATCTGTTTTTCCACAGTCTCTCTAGGAGAGAACTGAGCATAGATAATCATACCCACAGCTCCACCAGAAGAACTGTGCATAATGTGCCACAGGTATTTTGTCAAAGCCACACTAATGCAAAATTCATGATGTGAAAGTTCCACTATGAGGAAAGAAATATAAACATCTTACTAGATTAATCGTTAAGTTTAATACATTAATCACAGATTAATTCCCTACATATACCTTCTGCAAAAGTGGAATATGCATTTATTGAACTGCATTTATTTATTGTATTTATTTCAATATGCATTTATTGAAACCTGCAAATCTCTAAGACGGGTTGCAGCATTTTCTCCTTGGAGATCAAATTCAAATACTTCAGTTTAACAGTTTAATTGCTTCCATTTTTATTGCAAAATGTAGTGCATGATTGTTTAAGGGCAATGAAATGAGGTTGACATTTTTAAAGTTTGTTCAACTACTTTATCAAACCCTTCTTGTGATGATCATAATTAATTTTCAGCGATATAATTATGGTAGCCTGGTACAGATTCTTGTGTTACCTTAAGCACTAAAGTTAGCAGTTGAGTCCTGCATATGTTTTCTCAGAAGTAATTTGGGCAGCCAGGAGAGGTCTATCCTGACTGCTGAATGCATCTGACATAAACAGGTTGCATATGCCAACATTTTCGTAAAAATGTGGATTTTGAGGAAGAATTCAGAGTCAGTGTGGCTTCATGCAGGTGTTCAGGACAGCAAGAAAGTATGGTGTCCACACAGGCACTGCCCAAACTATGAAAATGGCACAAAAGTGGGTAAGCGAGGAACAGCTCCTCTTTACAAACTCTCCATATGATCATGTGTATACACACATTTGGAACGAATTTCTGTAATTTGGACATAAATGCAAGATATTTCATCTTGGTGGAGAAGGACATGAGCAGTGGCCCATAAGCCTGATCACTTTGCTATCCAAACTATGTTTGATTGATCTATTTAAAATTCATCAAAGCAGTGTTCAGTAATATGAAACAATGAAATGAAAACTGGTTTTAAATAATAAAAATGAATAAAATATTAGACCCGTATAATGTAAAATGGGAAACGATAAAAGATGCAATGCCACACCTTTTCTGAAGGCCAGAAGAATAAGAGCCGGCTGTAGTTCTTGATGAGTTAGAGAGCAAGTCAGGAAAAAGTATGTTCATGTGTGCCTGGTAAATGTGCCTTTGAAGATCATGAGATCTTCAAAAGAGCCTCTCACTTTCAGGCAAGTTCACAGTGAGACAGGTGGTCCTTTAAATGGCTACTGTGAATGGGCACCTTCAGATTAGAGGACTGTCCTCTTGTAGCGCTTCAGATGGAGGACTGTTCTCAGTACGGTAGTAGAGAGCTACCCTATCAGGGATAAAAGGAGAAAAGTTTGAAGGGGCAGAGGTTTTCAGAAGCATGGCTGTGGTGGAGTTTGAAGAATGAAGAACATGGGCATGGATGTCACAGGGTATAAGAGCAGGGAGATGGGGAAATAACTGGAGAGATCTGGAGCTAACAATGCCAAGTTTGTGCTAAATCCAGATGAAGACAGGAAGCCAACACAGGGGTTTAAGGAGAAGTGTAACAATTAAAGCGTGCATTTAATTCTGTGCAAAAAGAATTAATCAGTTGCCATCTGTGAACTGGAAGTTTTGCTATTTGGGAGACCTTTTTACTGAATATTTATACCTATCCTTCCTTTCATTAATCTTTTCTGAAAGAAAGTAAAATTTACACTAACTGTGATTTCATAAACATGATTCAGGCATACCAATCTCTTTCTATTATGAAGAATGTGTACCTTTCATGTTTACTAAACTAAGACTCTCTCACCAAGTAACCTAAAATATTTTTCACTCGGCTTTTTGTATTATTAACTCTGGAAAGAAGACTTCAGATGATCAAACAATGATTTGCTCACTGAGTATGGGGATGGAATTTAAATAATATATTAATGCCAGTGAAGGCAAGATTAAAATTGGAGTCAGTGACTTACAGATTCCTTTCTGTGTCATACAAGTGTATGATGTTAATCAAGTTTGCACAACTTCCACAGCAAAGAGGCAATCATGACAATCTTCTCAAATCAAGAGATTCATCCATGTGTCACAAACAAGGAAGTCTCTCCTGAATGTAGGGAGTGGCATGCACAGGTGCAGGAGCTCAACATTCCCTCCTAGGTGGTCCTGAGTTCTACTTTATAGAGAACAGACCTCTGTTTGAAGGGCTGCCTGGCCCATAAGCAAAGAGAGTGGAGGCCTTGAAGGTGCCTACTCGTATTTAGTTCTTGGACAACAGACTGACCAAGGTGTATAGGTGACTCCATCGTGGTCTTCTCCACCATGGTAAGAAGTATTGTATTTCTATTTCAGTTAGGGTCATTCTGAACGCAGGAAGTTACTTTATGATGTGGCATATCACTGGTCCATCTAACTCAACATTAGCTTCATTGATTGGTGGCAGCTATCTTGCATTTCAGACAACCTCCCTGCAGAATCCAGCATTTGAACTTACAGCCTGATTATGTATAATGCCACTAACTTCTTGTAGTAGTTAGTGCCTTTTTTCTGAATTGGCATTCTTTCTGAATTGGCATTTGTACTTATGCATTAGCACCCACATATTTTGTGCAAATATATGCCCTCTTTTGTTCTTTTCCTGGCGATTTCTTTCCTTCTTTGTGGGGCTTCCCATTTGGAAGCTGGGCAGCAGTACTTCATGTGCAATGGAGACAAAGAAATGAAGGACAATCCTTCTGCCTGAGGAACTCCTTGTGCCTCCTGAGGCCATTGCAAGGCTCTTGATCATGGCAGGGGCCTCTCTGTGTCTGGAAACATGGCGGGAATCTGGGCCTCGTCACTCACTGGCAGCAATGTCGAAACTGAATTGTGGAGCACAGCTCACCCTGCACAGACTCTGATGGCTTCCAGTGTCGGAAATCAGGACATACTGTATCCTCCAAACCATGGAGCATGATTTCGCCACTACTGCTGCCTCATCAGACAAGCACAGGGCAAGCCCATGCACTGAGAGGGCATAGTTTGAGTCCTAGCTGTTTCTGCTGCACATACCTATGGGCAAACCAGGCATAGCATAACATTGGCTTTTGCATTTAACCCAAATGTTTCAAAATAGCGTCAGCTGCAGAGGCAGAGGTGGGAACACAACCGCAGCAGGTGGGAAGCAGGGCATCAGTGCTTTTCTCCCTTATCAGACTCCTATACAGATCTTTTCTCTGAACTTTTTCTTTAAGCGGGAAGGAAATATATGCTCCATGCCCGTAGAGGACTCCCCAGTCCTCTCTGTGCATTCAGGGGAGGCTTTTTCTCCTGAGGAGAGGGTTAATTTCCCTCTGGGTCTGCTGTGATCCAATAAGCACTACTCCCTCCCTCTGATGGCATTTAATTGGTTTAACGTTCACATCCTAAGTACAAAGACACGTTATGTTATGTTATGTTAGTCGCAATGTTGCGCCCGACCCATCGCAACCCCAGGGACAACATTCCTCCAGACACATTTAATGTCATATCTAGTTTCATCCCAAACTTTACTGAGACCAGGGAAAATTAGTAGTGAAATCCCAGGTTGTTAATCCAGAAAAAAATGGAATCATATATATGTTGAATTTCCCTTCCATCCATGCAGGCAGGCACATAAAAAGGGGTGCAAGTCAATGAGTGTTGAAGAAGAAGAAAAAAAAGTACAACTCCCAGAATGCCCCTGGCAGCAGTATCTAAACATGCCCTTAAATGTATTAATTTCAATGGACTTATGTATGTCTGCTGGTTTAGGGCTGATACCAGCAGTTCTTACAACTGGGTAGAAGGCTGGCAGCCAGGAGAATGCTTTTGCTTTAGGATAGAAACTATATGTGTGCATAATTATACAAATTTAAGACTGTCACTCTAAACTGAAGGAAATTCTACTTGGGTGTCTGTGTGAATTGCAGTTGATTAATCATTGCATCATGAAATCCTATATATACCTATATATGCCCTATTGAATTAAGTCAGGTTTACTGAAGTTTGCAATCCTGTATACCCCTTTCTGGGAGTAAATCCCACTGAATCCCACTGAATCCTGTATACCCTTTTCTGGGAGTAAATCCCACTGAAGATTATGCTGCTAGCCTAGGAGAAGAAGCAGCAGTGATTTCCAAAGAGAAGAGGCGCATCTTGCTTTTAGATGCACCACAGGCATTGTCTGAGGCTGTGGTCTTGAGCATGGCCTCATGGACACCAATCTTGGCACTTACCATGCTCCCGGATCTTCCCGAGGCTTTTGAAACAGCTCATTGCGATGGCTGCTTTAAGAATGGCCTATCGCCCCATAACTTCCTACAACACTCTCAAAATTTCAGATAAGTTCACTGAACCAAAAAGGTTAAGGACTCATGATCTATGAGGATGCTTCTTTCAGCCAGCATTTGCTGGCTGTTGTGTTGTACTAGTGCGCGCGCACACACACACATACACACTTATGCGAATGGGGCAGCATATAAGTTCTCCAAATAAATAAATAAATAAAATTTCAGAGAAGAGATACTGCTTGATTAATTGAGGGTACTTTTAAATTTATCATAATCATTTACAGTATATCCTTGACTATGACCAATTAGTTTCCTAAATGTTATGTTCCTGATTATTCTTCTTCATCAGCATCATGGAACTAAGCAACCTCTTTTAAACTGAAATGTCGCTTCCTTGTGACACCTGCTGACAACCAACATGGAGTTTTATATCTCTCCGCCACCCAGCTCATCATTACTTAGCCAAATGGAACTGGGATTATGCTGCTTAATTACTAAATTGCTTTGACGTGCTGTGATGTGTCTGGAAAAAAAAGAGCGGGGGCAGGGGTCATGAGACGTGATAGTGCACAAACTTGCTATGTATAGATGGCAATTAAGGATCTAGTTAGTTAAAAAGTGGGATCCCCCTGGCAAGGAAGCTAAGTGTGTCAATGCATCTTGTAGCAAGTGTCAGATCCAACAGACCCCGCAGCCCATTCTCCTAAGATCGACTGGCTGCAAACAACTGCCCACATGCCTGATTTGCAGCTATGAAGTTTCCTTATTATACTTAATTGGTGTCAGAAAATAAGGTTTAGAAGCCCTGGGAGAAACCTGTATGGTAGTTGTGCAAGGGCGAGGTGTGCCCGTTCACCCAGTAGGGGAAAAAATGATCTGAAATTAAATTTCTACCTATGTGCACAAGCCAAATTCTGTGGGTGCATGCACCTGTTCCCGGCCTAGAGGGACCGTCACGCACTTGCTATCATATAGTAGGCATAAAGATTGGGAAGAATCTGTCAGAAAAATAGGTGGCAACCTTGCTTAAGGTACAATCCTATGCATGTTTAGACTGGAAAAAGTCCCACAGCTTCCAGTATGCTTCAACCATCCATGCTGGTCGTTGAAGGCAACTTTTTTTGGTCAAAACAGACATAGGATTGTGCCCCTCAGCACTAACTTAGATGGATACACAAGGATTCAAAATCAGACTTTCAAAAGCAAAGCACAGGAAGTATGAATTGATGATGGTGTTGATGAGGCAATTACATCCCACCTTTTCCCTCTCAAGAGGAACCCAAGGTAGCATACAGAGCTCCATTTTATCCTTACAACAACGATCCTGTTAGGTTGGCTAGGCTGAGAGGGAATGACTGGGCCAAAGTCCCCCAGTGGGCTTTATTGGTTGACTGGGGACTAGAATCTGGATCTCCCAGATCCAGTGCTCTAACCATTACTCCACTCTGTCCCGCACAATGGCCTCTCCCACCTTCATAAAATAAAATCTCACATACTTTGTCCTGAATATAGAGAACTTTGCACATTTGCCAAAACTGAACTGAAACAGCAGAGTGTCACTCACTGATGTGCAGCAATTTAGAGATCCTGAGTACCCCATACATCTGGACCATCAGTATCCACAGCATCACTCCCACTGCTGTGCTTTTTGAAGAGATGATGGTCTATAGCAGGGGTGGGCAGAGGCTTGATCTCCAGTTGTTTGGGAATCCAACTTTCAGAAGACCTTGTAAGCATGGCCAGTGGGCAGTGATGAGAGTTGAAGTCCAGAACAACTGAACATCTACTTTCTGCTTGACTGTGTAGCAGCCTTCACAAAATGGGTGCCCTCCAGATGTTTTCGACCACAATTTCTGAGAAATGCCCATTTCATTTTATTTATGTAGTTATTTTATGTATGTGACTGCCATACTACTCAATACCTGAAGCTCTCTGCATGGTTTACAATAATCCATTAAAATTCAGTGTAAGATATACCACATTATAAAAGCATTAGGGGGAAATTGTCATACAACATTTTAAAACACATATAAAATCCCAATAACTTAAGCAAGGTGAAACCTAATTGAAGATGATTAAACAATTAACAAAACCTCAGTAAACTAACTAAATGCCCTCTGCTAGAGGAAAGTCTTGATCTGGCACTGAAAATATAGTAAGGGTGGCGTCAGGCAGGCCTCAGTGGGGATTTTGTTACGCAGCTGGGTGGACCACCACTGAAAAGGCCACTTTCCTTGTTACCGCCAAATGAACCACTCTCAGAGGTGGCAGCCAGGGGCAGGCCACAGAAGCTGGTCATACTGTCTGGAAAGATGGTGGCTGGGAGAGGTGTTGTGGTTCCAAGCCATATAGGGCTTCATAGGTTGGGGCTTTGGGGAGCTGATGTCCAGAACATATGGAGGACACCAAGTTAGGCCTTCTCGACATGCTTTGTAATGGGACTTTATGTCCTTGTAACCCCAGTATATCTAGCCAACATTCATAGACCTCTAAAAGCTGATCTGAAGGGGGGGAAGTATGTCTTTGACCTTGCAGGATTCCGTTGGCTATGCTAAAAACAAAGATGATTCAACTGCTTGAAGAATGCTCAGCTAGACAGCCTATTAACATCAAGGAATTAGCGCATGTAATGCAAAGTGACGCACTATTAAAATGGCTTTCAACCATAACTACATCACAGCTGCTCTTCCAGTGACAAGATATCTATGCCCATCACTCAAATTTCTGTACTTATCACACAGAGGAGACATGTTTACAAGGAAGGCCTGAAGATATCAAAGAGAAAGTGTGGAGGAAAGAGAGAACCTCAGTTGCAGTGCTCGAGGCACTCTCAAATAGATTACACTCGCTTCTTCCCTTGACTGACAGATCTCAGGAAGGCAGCTGCAGACATTTCTGTAAAAAATGTATAAACAAAGATTATACAGCTGTTCACTTAACAGGCGACCAATTATTCAAAACTCTTATGAAAAGCACAAAAGTCATTTGAGGCTTGCAAACTTGGCAGTGCGATAACCCAGAACGGATTGCTGTGTGGATTCTTTTCTTCCAAAATGAGCAAGCAAGTGGCCTTCAGAAAAGAGGGTGGGGTGGGGTGGGGTGGGGTGGGGTGGAGGGAGAGGGGGGAAAATAAGACAGATTCCTCTGATAAAACTTTTAAGGTGTGAATTGCTTAGAAAGTAAGCCATTTGTCGGTGTAAGATACAACAGACTGCAGCGCTAGTCTGCTGGCACCCTGATTAAAACCTGCAATTTCTTCAGTAAATACAACTTTGAGTGATCCAAGTGGTTATCCCAAAATAGCTTACACTGGATAAAGTCCAGAGACTTCAGTGGGTTTACTCAAACAGTTTTGAACAATGTTTTTCAGCTGTGTGTTCTAGTCCAGTTCAAGCAGCTCTGTCCTGCCCTGAAGGGGAACTGTGGTATTTTGTTAGGTTGTCTGCTAGGGCTTCTATTTATGATTCGTCTAGTGTCTTCTCTATTCATTTATTTATTAGATTTATATCTAGCCTTTTTCTTACAAAGAACTCAAAGTGGCTTACATATTTCTTTCTTCTGGCTTCCAGTGTGTTATTCCCTCTGTATGTGTTAGCCTTGATCTCTATGTATGTGTTAGTCTTGATGCTTTGGCTAGTTGGCCCCAAGAAGAATTGCTGTCCAGTTGTACCAGCTCTTTCTCTGTTTGGAAGAAAGCTGCAGGATTGTGTCTGTGCTACTGCACTGGAGTGCAGTCTGAAGGTCTGGCCTTGCATTGCTTTTTCACTTTCGTTCCATTCCATCCCATCCATCCAACGCATCTATTCAGCAATCTCAATTAAGAAGTATTAATTAGCTATAATAATGCAGTATTAATTAGGCTATTATTTATATTCATTATCTGTATAGCCAGCATAGCCAATAATGAGGGAAGATGGGAATTGCAATCCAAGAAACATCTGAAAGACCGCAAATTCCCCATCAGTGAAATACAGAATGCCTTTGAGTGAACCCCCGTTCTCTGACCTCCCTTCAGGTAGAGGACTGCCCTCAGTAAAGTAGGACACAGGACAACCTTGATTACAGTTTGATAGGGAGTCTGCTACCAATTCTTGTCTTGCTCTAAGCCAAGTGCAAATGCTTTATACTTCTGCTCCACCATTTCACAGATCAGGCAGCCATTTTGTTTAGCTGACAGTGGATTTCTGCATCCATGTGGGTAAAGAAAGCATGCTTCCTTAAATACTTCTTAAATGCCACCTGTATGTGCTGTAAGCTCTATGGAGATGATAGAAACACATAAAGATGCCTGGAAAGATAGGGAGTGCTGTCCAATGAGATACGACGTGTTCATTCATTCATACTTTTGTAAGCCAGTTGTAGCGATAGTCTTCAGTGCCACTAACAGCAATGGCACGTGCAACATCATTCAGAGAGCAGAGGTGTTGATGGAATATATGGGGTCCTCACTGCCTTTCTACAGGCCCTGAGGACTCAAGGAGGAACTTGGGTGAAATGTTCACTCAGAGGTGCCATTGCTCACAACTTGCTTCTTGTTCTCTGTATTTCCAACGGTCAACAGCTTCTTCTGTGGCTGACTAATTTAAGACTAATAATCTAATTTATGCTATGGGCCCCACTTTGTAATTTGCTGTGGCTTGCTTGCTGGTTTGTTCTCCACTAAGACCATTTTGAAATGGGCACTTCTGTTCTAGGCTTCCAACTCCTCACAGCTGAAAGCAAAAAATTTGGTAGGAAGTACTGAAGAGCCCAATGTTTTTGCCTTGCTTTTTGTGACTCCCCATTGTTGGCAATTGTTGACATTCATTAGCAAACATATCCACAGTGTTTCAAAAGCCAGAGGTATTTAGTGACGAAAGTGTTGGGCTAGATCCAGGTTCTACTCTGAGGATTTGTCATGTGGCTGATTACATCCAAACGTGAGGATGTTGGAAACACCCATAACCTGGTTGCCACAACCAGTAAGACTAAGTGGCAGTGTAGATAACAAAAGCCAAGACCAGTTGGCAGGGTGGGGGAACACAAATGATGCTGAGAAGCAGAATTCAGGGCCCTGAACTGGACTGATGCAATGCTTATATACCACAGGGTCTTTTGCTATATGTTTCCTTCATGTGCTAATTTCATGGTATATATCAAAATGAGAGCATGCACAACATAGACATAACAACAAGTGACGAAGCCACCTCCAGCATAGAAATCCCCATTCATAAGTTTATTGCCATTGCACAGTTCTGAAGGTGTGTCCACTTTCTTTAATTACTTTAACTTAGTCCTGCTGCTACTTCTGAATATTCATCCCCCATCAACTATGGGTGATGTGCTGTACAGAACACAGCCTTTAGGTATTCTCTGCTCACCGACAACTTTCCCTGCATGCAGTCCCTCAAGACATACGTGATGAAGGCACTAATGTTAGATGTGCATTTGGATCGAATTGTCCAGGTTTTTCGAAGAAATGAATGGACTATGGTGGTAGTGGTGGTGGTTTCTCTACTTCCCAATAGCCAAAGCTTTCTGGGAATTTCACAGCAATTTCTCAAAAATGCAAAAAATATTACCAGGGAAATGGTATAGCATTAAAACAGGTGTATTTACAATGCTGAAAATGTCAATTTTATAATGCCTCAAAAATTACCAGTGCCTTATCACTAACTTGTACCAGAAAGTTAGAAAATCTGTTAAAAACCAAAGAAAACTCTTTGTGTTATCAACAAGCCCCAGAAATGAGGGTTATCAGGACCCCATCAGGCATGGTGGGGAGGGGATTTAATCTTACTTCTTCAGCTGCAGTCCTGAGAATAACCTCTCCTCGGAAACTGGCATTTGTTTGGGAATGAGAAATATCATGCATACCTTGGCCATATCATTCTACCAAAAAGGCTTTGAATGATGGGTGTAAAGGGATCATTTATCCCTGAACTACAGACATTGAAACTTCTTGTCTTATCTAGGAGAAACTTGTCACCCCATCCAAAAACCCATTTATCAAGTTAGGCCTGTTGGTTCCAATGAATAGGTTCAAATTTTATGGTTGAAACCTTCCTGTAGAATTGGGTCATTGGGAACAGAGTCAGATTCTCTGTGGGACAGCTAGCTGTTCATCTCCTCTCATGGACTAGTACTATGGAAATTAATCCATGCAGCTACACAAATTATGATCCTGAATGAAGCTGTTAAAAGACGTGGAATAAATGCAGCATATCTCCATTGATCAGCCCAGCTGAGGAACAAGTTCTGGCCTTAGCATGGGATTAATATCTAACAATGGTAGTCCATTTAAGCACCACCAAGTGCATTTAAATCCCCAATCAGGCGCATTACGAATCACATTAGGAAAGACTTCAAGACATGGAAAATTCATGGCACATAGTTTCAATTTGCAGCAGATCTAAGATCTGGGTCAATCTGTATTTACTTATCAATATTATCCTGTTTGATCCACCAGGGAAGAAAGGCATAAGACAAAAGCAAATCCTAATTTATACGTTTCACACAATGTGAGGCATTAATTAATTCCCCATTGTTGCTCACAGGGTGCAAACATCATTTACAAAACATATTTCTCTGATGTGTGTTTACTACATGAGAAACTGTGTCTCTGTGATAGCTAAGATGTAGTAGATTTTGCGATCAGCTTTATAGCAGCAGTCCTTGGAACCCAACTAGCAGCAAGTAGTTAATGTACTGTCCTAAATAGCCAAGTGTTCTGTTCTTCTCCAGTCTCTGATCTGGCTGGTAAGTTGAAGGGTCAGTATAATACACTCTCGGACCTTTTGTGCCTGGGACCCAGGCTCCAGCCCCTGACAAAGGCCGCAACAGTGATAGTTGTTTTCTCTTGCTTTCAAGGGATTAATTTGTGACTTTGCTTGAATGCATCATTCCCCCAGATGCTTTGAAAACCTCTGACTTACCTTGCACATCATTTGCCTGCTGAGATTGCCTGATGTCTTATTCCTTCCACATTGCCGTGGGACTGAGGCACTGTCCTGGATAAAACCAGCTCAAAGCTTTAACAGCCGCTGGGCACTGAGTGACCTTTTGAGCTTTTCTGCCACAAATTCCTTCTTCAGAGAGTTGTTTCATATTGACAGAATTCTGGAACTGAGTGTCTATAGTGAAGTCTCTGAAGTTGCTCCTCTGGCCTAATTTCTCCCTTGGCCATCCAAGACATTCTTCTTCTACAAAACTGTCAGACCACTCAGTCCTGTCTTCAAATGCATGAGTTTCATTTTTATGTTTAGCAGAAACATCCTCAGGTACTAACTTCAAGAAAAAGCATACCAAACTTCCATAGTGTTATTTTACTGATGTAAGGGGTGGGTAAAACAGAAGAGTGGTGATTAATCCATATGGACACAGTTTATACTGCTAATCTAGATATTTTGGAAAAATCCTCAATGGACTCAAATGCTTTGGGATCTCTAAGAACTGGATCCATGGAGTCTACAGCAGCTTTTGCCAAATTGCACTGATTCTGCAGACTGATTGTTGCTGTTGTTTTTCCTATTTTTACGTATGTTTAGTTGTAGAAACAGACAAAAGTAAAAACACCCAAAAATATATTTCCCCTGTAAGCTAAAGCATGAATATACAGATTTGAAGATTTACGTACAATTAGTTTCAATGTGGCATATGCAGAACTTTGAGAAACTCAGATTGAAAGCTTCCCCTCTTCTTTAAGTTGCTAGTGGATACCAAATTACTTGTTCCATGGTCTGTAACCTGACTGATTTCTTTCTCAGACTGCAGTGGGGTATTTGGCACCTTTGTCACCATTTGCCAGAAATAGGGTTGTTGGAATTTTTGCATGGGTATTTCCTATGGAGCTTTATCTGCCACTTTTACATGCCACTGTGGTTGGTACAGGGGCAACATGAATCCAAATGCAGTTTGAAGTGGAGTTTGAAGTTCTTCCACATGTGCTGAGCTGCATATCTGCGCGAGATAGTCCAAGGCCATTTCCATTATCTTGCTTCAGAGAATTTGATACACCTAGGTCAGCAATGTTTACTCCGAAAGCAGTTCTTCACCCTGCAAGATCCTTTCTTGGAGTCTGCTTCCAGGATGCTTCTTTTAACCAAGATTCCAGGGAGTCAATTCAGGACCTTTGATATTCGCTGTGTCTGCTCTACTACTGCACAATAGTCCTTGGCAAAGCTTTGCCTTATCTTTGCCATCTTGCCATCCTATAAGAAAAAATATTGTTGTGATCACATTGAGATGCTCACAACCACATTTAGCAGCTTTAAAATCACATCCATGATAATGCTCTTGAGTTTTGCAAAAATGCTTATTGAGCTTTAATTGTAAATCAAACAGTCAGCCACTTTGGAGTACTTTTTCCACCCAGTGTGACAGATTCATGCCTCTTAAAGGATTCAAATCTTCTGTCAGTCAAGATTTGTTTCAAGCAAAACCTAATTAATCTAGGAACAGCAAGAGAAATCTTCTGGTATGTTGGGTTATTTTCCAGGAGATAAAGGATCATTTTTTCCTGCCATCCTTTCCTTGATTTCTGTAAACAAATGTTATTTCATATTGAGAACATTAAAGATAGACTGGGAGAAGCCTCTCATTCCATACTGCATAAAAGTGATCTTCTGTAACATTTAAGGACATTTTTTATTGATTTCAGTGGGCTCCTCCTACCATTCAAGTTTGCAGCTTAGCTTTCAGTTATTTTAGTTAATTTTGTGTGAGTGCATGCCTGTGTGTACACGTGTGTTCACATGCTACAGTCGTTTACAATACAAAGAGAATAAGACATTGCGACATAAAACAATACACTGATAATAGACAATAATGACTAAACTACCATTTAACTATTTTGATGAACAGTTTTTGCTTGCATAGGGCAATCCTAAATATAGGGTTGCAGTGTTCCAGCTATGGAGTGGAACCCCCAATCAGAAGGCCAGAAGCAAGGGAGTAGAGGTGTTCACCATTCCTACTCCTGAATTGTAGGGTTTTAAAAAGCCATTCCCATTGTAAGCCAAGAAGGGGGATACATTTGGATGATCTCCATGCCTAGACTAAATCTTGAATCCCATCAAGGACATGGCCAGTGGCTCAGATGGTGGTAGATCCTGCAGATCCATGAACTCTTACCATTCTGGCCAGAGCATTCCCCCAGTTCTCCCTCCCATCCCCCTTTCTCTGGTATCAGAGCTCTGACACTAGGCTGGTGGGTGGGACTAGCCTTTCCACTGCACCTCAGAGGAGGATCTGAGAACATATGTCCTCCCCTGAGTTCAGAACTTGGAGCCCTGACCTCAGACGGCAATTTCTGATCTATCTTTGGTCCCTTGGGATGTCACTGCAGGATCACAGCACCACTGCCTTAAATATCAAGATCATTAGAAGGCAGGAATATTATCACTTCATAAAACAGCAGCTAGAATTCTAAAACCATCCACTACTCTTCTAAAGAGTAGAAGAATATTAGTAATGAAGACTGGGAAAAGGTTAGGGCTAAGAGGATATCAAAATGCATGTTGGTAAGAATAAAGCAAAATTTTATAAATTAGCATGGAAATGGTGCCTAACCCCAGTAAAGTTGATCATATAGACAGCAAATATTTCAACTTATGCTGGAAATGTGGTTGTGGCGTGGATACATATTTCAAGATGTGGTGGGAATGTGAATATATAATGATGTTTTGGGAAAAGGTTATTAAAGGAAGTGGTGAAATATTAAGTTAAATATAGAAGCCTGTCCTGGGATTGTATTACTCTCAATATTTGATAGAGAACAATGGAATTGGAATATTAAATAATTAATTTTAAAAAGCATAGATGCTAAAAACATGGGAAGCAAGATGTAATCTTGAGGTTCACAAAAGCTAATGACTAAGGGGTTGAATGGAAAGTCCACTTCTAGCCACCATCATCTGAAACATACCCTTCAAGTAATAACAGAGCCACCAGAGTGCCCCTAATCTCATTCCAGGATCTAGAGTGCCCCTGGATCATTCCAGGAGGATAACACAGTGATGACACTGAAAGTGGCAGAAAGGTCTACGAGAAGCAACAGGCTCACATTCCTCCATCCATCCCTCCACATAAGTCGGGTCTAGCAAGGCACCTGTCAAAGTAACTAAGGAGAGGCTTTAAAATGAATCCGATCATCGGTCCATCTAGCCCATGGTCATGATCTTCAGTCTTTCAGACTAGAGTTTGGCACAGAGATGTTGGTGACTGAAACTTAGGTTCTTTTGTGTGCAAAGCACGTGCTCTTCCATTGAGCAATGATACCCCATTCTCAACCATTTGGGCATGCAAGTGCTTGTAAGAGCAAGCATGGAAACACCTGGGCAGCCTGTACAGATGGAATGAGAAGGCGTGGAACGCTCAATGCTTAGAGGATTCTGGCAGCACCATCTTGTATGGGCTGAAGTTTCCTGAACTGAAATTGGCTACCCAGGTTCACTGCCCCATTTGGAGGCAGTGATGATTAGGAGCCATTTCAGCCATTTTTCACATAATATATTCTACATTATCGTGGGGAGGGCACTGGATTATTTTATCATGGCGGTAACATTTTCTTTTCCCTGTTCTCGTCTAAAGTATTGGTTTGTTTGACAGAGCTATTCTGCCTCCTCACAATGTCTCCCTGGACTAGTGTTCTGTTCTGGCAATGACATATTTCTGCAGAAGACAGTATCCAACTCTGTCATTCCACTACAGCAAGTACAATGAAAACCAGTTCCAGATTATGTACAAGAGAACAATCCGGTTTAAATTATATTTGCACAAATGCAGTCACCCAGTTCTGCAGTCACTTGCTCAAGCCCCGGTTGCATAAAAGAATTATATAAAACACTCAAGAGTTTTTCCTTTAGTCTGGGAAATGCCATCTCTAGATTCACTCATAGAATTAAAACTTGTGAACAAGTTGGTCACGTTTCTCTGTGTTTGTAGCATATAACAATTCTGAACACATCTTAAAATGTATGTGTGCATTTTTGGTTATCGGAGATATCATTTTGCATACACTTTTACTTACCAGTCATTGTAGGATTAAAGAAGCAGCAGCACACATTTGGTTGTTTGTGGCAGCTACACATATCTTGTAGCAACTTGCTCTTCCCAGAATCTTCAGAAACTTACAAATGTGTCACTAATCATTGAGGGTTGCTTAAGTTGCCCTTTAATTTGTAAGTTGGTTCCTTTAAAAAAAATTGCAAATTTGAAATAGATTGCAAAGAGGACATATGAATAGGAATAGTGCCTGGCTCTTTAAAAAAATCAATAGCATTCCAAACCCAAGGCAGCTTTTTGATGAGATTAATAAAGGCTGAGAATCCATTCTGAATGCATGTGATGACTTCTATTACAAGGGGAAAATGAAAAAGCTGCTATTACTGACATAGTCAATAGATTGCACCTCAGTGTATACTGTACTTTCTGCATTTTTAATACAAATTCATAGTGCTCTAGTCCCAGAGCATGATCGGCATTCATTTAACTCCAGGCAATAACGCAAAAGAAGTTAAGTGTTATGCAATAAAATAGATAACTTGACTTTAAGAGCCTCTATTCAACATAGATTTATCCAGTCCTTATTTACACATCTCTGTGCAGGTTTATTTTGATGAAGCACCCTTGTTTAAGTTTTTTGAAAATCTGAATTCCTGACCCTGTACCTATGCAATTGGGAGTTACTCCACTTGATTTGAGCAATCTGCTTCCAAGTGATGGGACACTCCTGAGACATACTGCTTACAGTCAAGGAATTAAAACTCAGTTTTCCTTCACACACACAATCCAAAATCCTCCTTGACACTTCTTTGCAAGCAGAAATTTCCACATTCATCTCAAAATTATATGGTAGAAATTAGATAGCAACTTCAGTTGTATTTTTGGGCAGAAAGAAAGGGAGTCTAAGTGTGCATGTCTTACCATTCAGCAAAACTCCAGAGCATGTACAATGAATAAATTATTGTATGTACGTAACAATTCCCCACTGTGCATAAATCTATGACTGTATGGAGAACAGAAAGTCCCCTGCATTTTTGAAGCTGTTGAAGATCCACCATGCATTAGTATGCATTGTCTTGATGTTCTTCTGAACCTCCTCTAGTCCTGCTTATTTGGATTGCTGTCCTTCATGTTGTAAGCCAGAGGTGGGTAAATTTTATTTATTTATTTATTTATTTATTTATTTATTTATTTATTTATTTATTTGGAACATTTATATGCCGCCCCATTCACAAAAGCATTTTTTGCTTTTATATACCACTCCAATAGCCCAGAGGGCTCTCTGGGTGGTTTACAGATGAGTAAGATGTTCTAGTAGACTGATTGTTCAAAGCAGAATGGCAGCAGTTGCTGCTTTTCAATTTTTAACACCACCAGCAATGAAAATGCCCCTCTGCACCTCACATAGACACACAAAATATCTTCCATTAGTCTCCCTGATTTATAGCAACTAACACATTGATTGTATTTGGATGGACATTATCGAACTGTATGCTCATACATTCATCCTTTTGTCAAAATGTATGGCTCATTTATTTTGTTATCAAAATGGTGGTTCCTACTTTTGGACAATGCGCAAATGTATGAACCACTATTTTGCACCTGATTCCAAGTGTAGGGAAAGAGAAGGAGATTCAACCAGCCAAAGGTCCACCCATACACGTTGCAGCCAATTCAACCGTATCTGATGAGGATGGA
Source organism: Varanus komodoensis (assembly GCF_004798865.1). NCBI lineage: Eukaryota > Metazoa > Chordata > Lepidosauria > Squamata > Varanidae > Varanus > Varanus komodoensis. Next base: position 6,388,381 of record NW_025335727.1, on the reverse strand, counting down.
AGAATGTAATGACAAGAAGATTTCAGTAGCCAGGTTAGCATTATACTTGCAGAACATTTAGGTCACAAAGCAAAAGAAAGACCCTTTGACAATAGGTGATAGTTAGCCAGCAATTTTTCTAAGTACTGCCTTACTCTCTACAATCAAAAAGTCAGGGGAGTGAGCTGAACGGCATTGATTTGCAGGTTCATCATGGGATGACATTGACTTCTTTAGCAAAACGTACAGCAGTAGCAGCTTTAAGAGGAGCCGGAACAGCGCATGACATTAAAGACAAATTAATCTTGAAATTACTGGTACAAATGCTAAGGGGGAGCTGTGAAGGTTCTTTGTAGGTGATGGATCAAGTGCACACATAGCCATCCTAGTATTAAGAATAATAAACTAAATCTGGCAAGACTGGTCAAAGCAATACCAGCTAATTAGGAGGTCTCAAGGAAGAGCTCTGAAGGGAACACATGAAATAGCTCATGGTTGAAAGAGACTGAGTGTCTGTAAATGAGAACTGTAATTTTTATTAAAAGATAGCCAGCAGTTTTTCCCCATGGTGAAATCAGACTTTTTTTTTAAAGAATCATATGTAGAAGTGTTTAGAAATCAAAACTGGGAAAAACAGAAGGATTAATTACTCCTTTACATCTCTCAGCACTGAGACATCTCATGTTGGCCTTTCTTTGCACTGAAAGAGTTCCTGTTTCACTTATGTGAACTTCACAGACTTCATATTCATTTCAAAATAACAGTGAAATGCAACGAGCCTTTCAAAGAGACATCCTTTTGAGATTTAAACTCAATTCCTCTGAAGGTGATGGTGTTTTCACCTGCAACTTCCCAGCCAGCAGAGATGCAGTTCTGCAGTTCATAAAGCAAAGGGCAATTATGTGGAGTCGAGCCGTGTAGCTAAGTCTGGATATACATCACTAAACTGATGGCACCAGCACGGGATAGCCAGGATTAGAAAGTTCTTATATACAGCCTGATGCCACCATCTCTTTCTGGAATTGCTCAGGTTCAGGACCCAAATATGTATCAAACTTGCCTCCACTTCTAGTGTATGATGCTTGGATCGAAGTCCATGAGTCACTGACTGGATAATGCATCGTCTGAACCTCAGTCCATACAGGTCATCATCATTACTCCTAAGGTCCTAGAAGTGATGAAGACTGTGTATTGGGATCCTCATGAGGAGCAGCGGCATGCCCATTGCTGGAGCTCCCTTAGTTTGGCATCCTATAGGGAAGTGCCTTTTGGTTTAATTGCAGGAAGCATGGAGCCTCCAGGAACCCGTTTTCTGCTGGGAAGTACCACAGGATGCTGGTTTTGCTCTTTGGAGGAGGAAGAAATCTTGGTAAATTTCAGATCTGAGTACTAGCAGGACCGCGGAGGAAAAGGGGGTGCTTCCATTCTGTATTACTGTAATTCCTGTGGGTGAGTGTGCCCCAAACTCCACTTGTCCTGTTGTTGTTATGTGTTGTTAAGTCATCTCGGACTTACGGCAATCGTATAAACTAAAGCCCTGCTTAGCTGTTATGAATTCAAGGCTGTGGCTTCCTATATGAAGTCAATCCATCTGCTGTTTGGTCTTCCTTTTTTTCTTCTGCATTCAGCTTTCCTTAGCATGATTGCCTTGCATTTTCATGATGTGCCCAAAGCATGACAGCTTCAGCTTGGGGGGGGGGGGGGTTAACTTCCAGGGAAAGTTCTGGTTTAATTTGATCTAGGATCCACTTGTTCATCTTCCTGTCAAGTCCAGGGTGTTTGGCAAAGTTATTTTCCACCACCATGGATCAAATGCATCCGTTTTCTTCCTGACAATTTTCTTCACTATCCAGCTTTCACACTCATCCATAGTGAATGTAAATGCAGTTTGGTGGATGAGCTTGTTCTCCAGTGGAATCCCTTGCATTTGAAGATCTTTTTTAGTTCCTTCATTGCTGCCTTCCCAAGCCTTAGTCACCTTCTAAATTCTTGACTGTAGCCTCCCTTTAAATTGATAACTGAGCCAAAGTACACAAAATCTTTCACAATTTTGATTTGTTCATTGCTGACTGTAAAGTTCTGTAATTCTTCTAGTCTTAACAGTCAGCTCCAGTCCTTCGTTAGCACTTTCTTCTTTTACTTTCATCGGGAGTCGTTTCAAGTCATTGTTGCTTTCTGCCAGTAAGATGGTATCATCTGCACATCTTAAATTATTGATATGGCTTCTGCCAATATTCACTCTTTCCTCTGATCCTAATCCAGCTTTCCTTATAATATGTTCTGTGTACAGATTGTGCTTGCTTGGTTTACCTTACAGGAATTTCTAAGGTGAAATTTGGAATGGTATGCCACAGTTTGCTCTAGTATTAATTCCATGTTCGTTACCAAAGTGATGAGCACACTGATTCCTTCACAGTCCAAAATGCAGTCTTCCAAGAAAAAAAAAGTTCCACCAACGGGAACAAAGGAAACACAAAGGAGTAACAGTTGATAACATTAGGTCCATAAGAATTAAAACAAGAGCTACCCAACTCTTGTTTCAATATATAAAATACAGCCTGTTGCAAAGATTGTCGGATTATTTTCCTTGCTTTTTTGTAGGGTCCAATTGGCTCTCGGGGATTGCACTTACCTTGTGACTGAATTAGTGTACAAATGCATGTATTTCTTTATTTTATTTTTAAACTGCACTTATCTCCCACTTTGGAAAGGAACCAAAGGTGGCTTTCCTGCATTTCAATCAATGTGCAGGGGAGGACAGCTGTTCGCTACCTCATGAACACAGTGCTGGGCTGGGTGGGCCACTGTTCTGACCCAGCATGGCTGTTCATATGTTCTAATGAGCATCATATGCCCTCCTGCATCTTTGTAACCTGTAAGAAAAAAATCAAGGCATGACCTGAAAGGCTGTACTGCAAACTGTGGCAAGACAGCATCTAAGCGAAGTCTGGATGGAAAAAATGAAAGGACTGAGGATCATTCATGTATTGGTGTCACTTTGCAAACCAGATCAGATTGATTCAGAATCCAGCCACAGAGAGATTCATGTATTAAGAATTTCATAACCATCCCCATCTGCTAGCATTGAAAAATACTGAGCCACGAACGTCGCAACAGCTGTGCACTTCTCTCCAGTACGATTTTATTATCTAAGTGAGATGGCTAATTATACACTACTCAGAAGTCAGAAGAAGCCAGACCCACTTTCTCAGACAGAACTACAATATCAATATCATGAGCTTTTGTTTCTGAAATAAAATTTGTGTATCTATCCATCATGCTTCTTGGAATAAATGATGATTAATGTACAGATTTTGCATTACTACTACCTCTGTGTAAGATAGATAATGCAATTTTCAGATAAATGAAGACACAGAGTGCAATTCATAAAAGTATAAATTATCAACTGGTATCAACCTACTATATCAAAAGGGCAACCTAATAGAAAAGTCAGTTCAATCTGGAATCCATGCCACACAGGGAAGGTACAATTGCTAAGACCCCCAAATCAATAGCTAAATAATTTAAGCATTTGGAGCAGGGAAAGACAGCGGAGTAGCACGGTGACAGTTATGAATTGAGAAGCGATGCAAGGCCGTTTGCAGCTGCCCAGATGTCCCTAAAGAAGGTTTAGGATAGAGAGTGGTAGAAGATCCAGTTTTCATAAAGGATGAGAAATCTTAACATGGAATAATAAATGGCATCAATGGATAGTCCGGGGAAAGGGAAGGAAAGAAGAGTTTGGATATGGTGAAGTCATATCCTGCTTTTCCATCCTGTCTCCAAGGCAGGCAACAATGATCAATAAAATACAGAGCACAACAACAACAACCCTCTGAAAACATAAAACAGCAAAGCCAGCAGACAATGAAAGATGCTGAAGTCATTTAACAGGTTTTCCAGTGGCAAGAGCCTGGCAGAACAAGATTCAGAACAAGATTACCTCTGATTCTCTCTCCTCTAAAATGAATACAGTCACATAGGCCTGTCTAGCACACTTATTAGCAGGAGGCTGGGATACTGACAAAGAGCCCATGGGTTCCTATAGCTCCAAGCATCCCCTCTCCCTTCCCACCAGAAAAGGACCTCAGAAAAGGAACTGCTACCATGCTTTCTATCACAACTGCAAGGGAGAAGGGCCCAAAGGCAGAACTATGCCCTCCACAGGGGAATTCACTGTATCCTGTGGTTCATAGGATTGCTGTATAAATACAGAGCAGAGTGAACAGGATGGACATTGCTTGGCCTCACGGGAGAGAGTTGAACTATTTGCATGCTAGAATAAAGAAGTCTTATCCCCATGAATCATCTACCTGATCTCATGATGCAGTTGTACATGGAGAAGGATGTGGATCAAAAGTGGTAGAAAGATTCTCACGGATGTGTGGTAAAGCAGGACTAAATTCATGACAAAGAATTGGAGGGCAAGACTTGCCATCCTCAGGTGTTATTTAGCCTTGCTTAGGGGAAAGGCTTTTGCATGGATATGTTGGAAGGTATAGATGAGCTCAAGGAGCATAAGGAGAGCTGCTTGGAAGATCTTCTTGGCATGAGTGCAAACATTTTTCTGGCAAGTTTGGCAGATATACCATCATGCTTATTTTGGAGCAATAGACAGCCTTCACTTTCAAGAAGTTTAAACATGAAATTCTATAGTAGCTCATTCACATTCTCTAAACCATCTGAACTTGTTATGCATGTTATACATGGATTATACAAGTGGACACAGACTTAACAAGGAGTACATTGTCCTTCTACATCTCTGCACTTACAACAACCAGTTTGGAATGCTGGAACAAAAGGATTATGATAAAGTTATTGCTCAGGAGGAAGCCTCCAATGGACATAAAATCTGAAAAGAATGGTTGGTGAGGCTTTTGAATGTTTCAAGCAGTATGCTGTCACCTCCCACTCATTTCACAGCAGTCCAAAGCTCATATTGTATTCTTCCAAGCTGTTTGCTTGTGAGATTGTGTGAGAGGTGAGTTAGCATTCATGCAAGTTCTGCATGCTGCATTGCTTTTAGCTGAAGTGAAAATGCAATGACAATATTAGCCAATGAAGCTAATACCAAATAATTTCAAAATCTAATTACATGCAATTTTTATGCCCTGACATAAATCTTTTTTATTTGAGGCTGAAGTGGCCTCAGGGACATGGAGTACCTTCTACTAGCTTCAGCTGGAAGCCCAGCTTTACATCTGCCTGGGCTGGGACAACCCTAGCTATGCTCTGCTTATCTCTAAATTAGATTACTGCCATACACTCTATATGGGGCTGCCTTTGAAGACTGTTCAGAAGATGCATCTCATGCAAAATGCAATAGCCAGATTAATAGGTGGGACCAGAAGGTCAGAGCATATGACACCCCATCTGAACTACTTTCATTGGCTGTCTGTATGCTTCCAATTTAAAGGTGCTGGCCTTCGTTTATACAGCCTTACCTGGCTTGTGACCACAATACCTGTCAGAGTTCTTCTCCTGAACAAAGTCTACCAAGACATAATGTTTAAAACCTGAAGCCTTCCTCCAAGAGCCTCCTCCAAAGGAGGCTTGATGAGTGGCAACAAGGACACCTGATTATGAAGCAAGGTCCCCAGTGGAAGACCACCTGATACAAACTCCGTTATCTTTTCAGTGCTAAGGCACTCAAGGCAAGGCGTTTAATGGCATGGGCTGGCTTTCAACTGCAATACATGGTGGTTGTGGCTACAGTGATCTAATTTATTAAACGTATGGAATGTGTGCATCTATTCACTATGCTTATTGGAACAAATGATAAGTCAAATTGTTTTAACATTCTGCTTTTAAATGTTGTATTGAATTTATCATTTTTTATTTTAGCTGGACTGGGTTTTATTATTTGTATTACCACCTACCACCACAAGCTTCAGCTGTAGGGCTGTATATGAATGGAATTAATATTCATTATGATAACCATCCCAGTCTTTGTATAAAATCTTCACTGAAACATTCAGATTTGCTGTGATTCTGCATGTATGGACCTTGTTAAATCTGCCAGGGATAGTTCATTCTGCTGTTCGTTCGTTCATTCATTCATTGGAGAGTGATAAAGTTTTGTTCTATGGGTGCAAGTGCACATTATCACAAATGTGAGTATGCATTAATTCTGCCAAAAGCAAATGAATTGTCTACAGGTCCACAGAACCCTTGCCATTTAGAATTAGTCAGTCTGCAGCAGAATGCATGCATTTGATTCATAAAGATCAGAGCTCTTTTGAATCCTTCACATATTTCTTTCACATCTCTAGCTGTGGTACACTGAAAAGTAATAGCTTTATTTTGTCCATAATTAAATAACAACACATGGGAAGGCTTACCTACAATCCACTGTTCTTTGGCATACAACAACAACCCAGCCTTCCTTTGGGAAGTTGGTACCCAGCGCTGTTATCTCAAAAAGTCTGGAATTTAAAATTAGCATATTCAAGTTAATTGCATTGCTTGTTAGAACAGCAATGGTGGGATAGGCAGTCACACCAAATAAGAATGCACACTATGTATTAATTTGTTACTCTGATTTTTAGAACAATTAACAGATGTAGTAACAGAGTTAACTCAGGATACGGAACTAATTAGCTTCCCTAGCTGTAAAAAATCTTGGGTGTAAAAGTGGTCCAGTAGGGGTGTGGCCTAGTAACCAGATAAAGCCAATTAAATCTCTTTTTTAGCCGTGGGTGATATTTGGTTCCTTTGATTTTGTGATAAGAAGATTAGCATGTTCAGTAGTAGTGGTGGTTTCATTCTGTTCGAAGTCTGGCCTGATGGTGTGCTGCTGTTTTATACTGCTGGTAGCCTAGCCATTTATGATCCGCTTCTGCTAATGCTGCTCACAACTCTATAGCTTGATTCAATGATTAGGGATATGCTAGTAACTATTGGACTGATTAGTTTTCCTTTGTTGCCTTCACTGACATGATCCATTCTTAAATGCACAAATATCCATATCACATCAATGTCCTGGATATAAATCAAGTAAATAAACCCTCTTCATGTCTTGCAGAATGACAGCTGTCACAACAATTAACATCTCTTCATTTGCTGTTTCTTTGCAAAAACTGCTTCCTAAGAAACATGAGACAGTCCTAGTATCTGTGATTGCTGTTTCTTTTATTTTGGCATTGTAATCCTATGCCATTTATGCCTTAAAAAGATTTAAAAGGGCAAAAAAGAATGAAACTGCTCTTTTCTAGCATGGCAGAAAAATTGCACTGCTAAAATTAATAAAGAACTTTCTACAACTTGATGAATTTGTTTGCTTTGACAGGCACCAAATGTTTAGGGTATCAACTTATTTTCAAACATTACAGGTGCAGAAAAGAGTTAGAAAAAGGTTTGCACAAAATTATGCCTTGCCAATGGATAACCCCATCCTGCTTTCAATAACAAGCATATCTCCTTTCAAGTACAGTTGTTAAGAAATGAAAAGCCCATTCAGATGCTAAACAGGGGAAGAATGCAGGCTGGAATAGAAATTTCTTGTGAAAGGCAATGGGAGAAGTACAGCATACTGACACATGTGGAAAATGTGTGTATTTTGGAGGAGGGGGTCCTTTTGCCCTGTATTTAAAGAGTTACATAATTAAAATTGCTATCTATGTGTTGACTGTCTGACTGGGCAGCCTTGGAGGCCTTGATAAGCTGATGGGCTTGGGATGCAAGTCAATGGACAACTAATTTGATGATTGAACAGTAAAAGTAGAGTCTGATCTCGTTGACAATGGAAAATCAATAGTCTATTAGATTCATACGGAGGACGGAAAGGGAAGCGGGGGCAAAAGAGGATGACCACTGGATTTCCTCATATTGCCTGGACTGCACTAATTAAGCACCAGCCTTAAGATGGAGGGTTGCCTGGAGAATTGAAGTAGTAATGAAATTCCATCTTGGAGTAAATGAAGCAACTGCACCATAAGGCACCTGACAAACAATTAAACCTCTTCATCAATGCAGCTTCTTCCTTGAAATAAAACCTCATATGGCAACTATAAAGTAGATGTAGAGGAGGTAGCTATAAATCTTGAATCATGGTGTTCTCAGTTCATCTTACTACTGACCAGGGCATCCTGAATTGGGAGAAGTGACATTCTGAATATATGGACACTTGTTCACATTCAAAGACCAGCTGCAGTGGAACATTCCCTTGCAGAATGTGCCCTACACCCTGGGGGACGCCGGCCTGCTTTTAAAAAGAGCATTTTGAAGTATGAGTGATGAAACATAGAAGGGACATTTCTTATAAGACCAGGATGGGAGACTAGTGGCCCTTCAGATATCCTTGAATGGAAGCTCTCAGCTTTTTTGATCATCGGCCAAGCTGTCTTGGGCTGATGGGAGTTGGAGTTGAGCAAGGGCCACATGTACCTTGGTCATAAGATGTGTGACTTACAGCTTTCTAGAGGAAGCCTTTTTAAACCCACGGCATCTGGTTCTGGATTAAAATCTGATCTCTACCAAAAATTGCTCCCCCTACAACCTTTCCTACCTTTCTGTACATGCTGCTATGTAACCTGTAAGTGGTGTATTGAAAGGAAGTGGAACAAAGCTACTGCTGTGATGGAGAGTTGTGATTTGATTCTTGATTTGCCCAAAATCTGTATTTCCCCTACCCACCCACCCACCCTCCCTACCTCCCTACCTCCCTCCCACCCAAAAGAAACCTTCACAAAAACTTCACACCACACAAAAACTGGAGGATGTGTAATTGTCTAAAACATCTATAAACAACTGGGAATGTGTAATGGTGAGCATGAAATAAAATCTTTGTCTAGAAAAGCACTGATAATAGGAAAATTAGAAAGCAGTTATGCCTCCACCTTGAAATACATTTTTTCCCTTTAAGGATTAGGATGTCAGCCAGAATCTCAATAAAGAATTGCTATATTTGTCCTTTCTGTTCCTTCTTGGAAATAGGAGTTTGAGTTCAACAATTTCTCCAGGGCCACAAGTTCCTTACTGCTATCCTAAATGAAAGGCTAAGCTCAGAAGCTGAAGCTGGAATTCATCTTTAACTTCGGATCATGTCTAGCCAGGCCAAGCACAGCTCGCCGCTCATCCTTTACAACTTGGAAGGGAATCAATAGTTGTCAGGCACAGTCTGCACTCTCTTTGGAGGGTCAAGCCTTGCATAGACCTGCTTCAGATAATTCTCCAGTTCTCCACCCCACTCACTTGTAAATCTCATTGCTAGTTCTGAGCACTCCTGGAGTCTGCTCACACAACGGCTGAGTTCACACATACTGGCAAGCCATGCTGGGGATTGCTTGCTGGTACGTGTGAATGCAGCAAGCATGGTGTAGAATCTATGAATCTCCGTGGAGAACCAATGGTCTGCCTAAGGTTGCCATGCTTCACCCTTGCTTGTCCTTAAGCATGAATGAAGTATTTCTGATGTTTTTCTGGCTTTCCCCTGTTTCTGCCTGTGATTTCAATGGCAAATGCTGACATTTTCTGCAGTTTCCCACTGGCCTGTTCTGCCTAGCAACTGCTGAGTTGTGGCAGCAGGCAGTTCTGGTCTTAATAAAGCACTCAAAAAACTGCCAGGCTGACCCTTACATTAGGTAGGAAGTGGCACCAAGGTGTTTAGAGTGCAGTGGTCTGCCATCACCTGCCTTCAGGTGCTGTCCCAGAACTCAGTATTGAACTGCCTGACCAGGCAGGTTTTGTATGTTGAATGGGAGAAGGCATCATTTAATTTGTCATCTCAAAAAGCAAAATTGCCCCAAAAAGTCCCTGAAAGGCTTGGGAATACCATGGTGGAAGGTTGGTTCCACAGTTGAACAGGTCTTATCTACTGCTTGCTGAAGTATTCTTCACTGTAACTTCAATGTGGTTTGGTGGTGAGAGGGTCACACTGGTGACCACAGGGGATCCACCTTCTTGTCCCCACTCAGCCGTGAAACTCACAGGTCAGCCAATCACTCTCAGCCTAACCCTCCTCTCAAGGCAGTTGTTGTGAGGATGCAATGTAGAAGAGGCAATCTATGCAATACCACCTCAGGTTCCTTGCAAGAGCCTTGTGGCTAATGGCATGGGCTAAACATCTAATACATACATCCATACATTCAGTGTCTTCAACTTCTTCATCATCACCATCCTAGCTCTATTTCATGGAGCATTCCTAGCTATAATATTAGGCAAATAATATTGACCACTGACTAGAAATAGCACTGTGGATATTCTCAAGCACTGCTGATGATCCTTGTTTATTCCAAGGGGTTTCAGATGTAGCTCTGTGGCCCAGACAGCAAGAAAATGCATAGTAGGGGTTAAATTAACTATGAATGGTTTTAGGGGAATGAGGAGTATTTGAGTAGCTAGAGAGGGAAGACTTCATTGAGGTAGGAACTGTTTTTCATGGGTGTGCTGTAATTATTATGGGCAACATTTGTCGATGTAATCTCACATATTTGTAAGTCTCGGTGGGGAAAAAACTGCAAGCGTAAAAATAGGTTAAGAATTTCTTGCATTCTGTTCTCCTTCTGTGCAGATTTCTTCCATTCTCTGGCTCTACATGGATACTTATTGTATTGCTTTCCCTGCAGACGATATAACTATAGGCCAGGTAAATCTTTGGAAGCGTCTTCATGCTTCATTCTTTAAAGCCACAAATGCTTTCTTGGAAGGTTTCCCTTTACTAGAGCTTCTCCCTTATTTTGCAGTTATTAAATTCAATTCCACTGGGTATTGTATTTTATTGGGGTTTATCTCTACCTAGAGTTCCACTGGCTTTTCCCTCTTATCAAAACCCCTGCTGCTCAGACACTATGTAATCTATTCTGCTACTTGCCTCCATTACTGGCTCTCGTTAAAAACCAGCCTGCATTAAAAGAGGTTACAATTTTATTGTGAGTTTACTTCAGGCCGAGCATTTTGCTTCTGATAGAGACAATCTCTCTGGGTTCAGAGGCCAGTTCTCAGAGGGGAAGTTGGAAGATGTGTAGCTCTTTTCAGAAGTTGTTTGCTCTGATCTACTTTGTGTAACCCTGACTCTTTTCCTTGCACAATTTGTCATTTTATATTGCACTGGAACACACTTGCAATGAACCAATCAGGCCTATGACACCTCTCCCCAGCCTCCAGGGATACCAACTCTTACCAAAGTAAGCATCTATGCCTCTTAATAGCTGTCATGCTGGAGAAAATTTGAGCAGATATGACTTCCCCCACCAGATGGCTAACATTCCCCTTCCTTGTAGCTATTAAACCCACAGGAGAATTTCACAAGAGCGATATCTGCTCCTCAGAACCTGTACCCTCATGCACAAACTTTCATACACACCTGAAAGGATCACATGAACCATTTTTCCTGCTTTGCTTTCTCCGCTCCCCATTCATTAATCTTAGTGGAGGCCATGAGGAAAATTTTGCTCAAATTTTGCTCCTGAGGAAATTTTGCTCAATTTAACAAACATGGAGGAACAGATCATAGTCAAGCTCATTGCAGTTTTCTTTCTTGACGTGACTGAACAAGGAAGGGATCTTGGCCTACTAGTAGACCACTCAATAAAAATATAGGCCCAGTGCACATGTGCTGTGAAAAAGGCAAACTTCATGCTAGGCGTAATTTGGAATGGAGTAGAAAATAGAACTGCCAAGATCTTACTCCTCTTATACAATTCTTTGGTGCAACTGCGCTTGGAATATTCAGTTCTGGTCACCTTCCCTGAAAAAGGGCATTGCTGAGTTAGAAGTATAGAGCAGGGCAACAAAAATGACCCGGGAGCTGGAGCAGTTCTCTCATGGGGAGGGACTACAACAACTAGGACTGTTAAGCTTAGAAGAAAGGTGAGGTAGGGGAGACATGAGGGGGTCATGGAGTCATCCCATGAAATTGATTGGTGGGAGGAGTAGGCAGATAAAACAAAGTACTGTTTCACAGAAGGCATTGCTAATGGAAGTGGTGATGGGCGCCAGTCTGGGTGGGGATTGGACAGATTCATGATGGAGGAGCCTATCAGTGGCAACCCTCTTTTCTGGCCAGGTGCTACCTCCTTTAGCAAAGTTGTCATGCCCACATACACCAATTGCTGAGGGCATGGGCAGGCAGAAACCTTGCACCCATCCTCCCTGAGGGATCCTGTGGGCAGCTGGTTTGCCACTGTGCGTAGAGAGTATTGAACTAGATAGTCCTTTGGTCTGACCCAGCACAGCTTTCCTTTGCAGTATTTCTTATTACAGGACACAATATTTCTAGAAAGTAACATTCCAAAATGCAGTATTCTGAAATATCCAATCATTTCATAATTGCAGGGGTGTTATATCAATACATTCAAACTATATTCCACTTGTCGTTCTTTAACCACATGGGTAAAAATATTTTAAGAGAAGAAAAAGTTTCCTGATAGTTATTTTTTTTTCCAAGAGTTCTATCCATTTGCATATACAATACTAAATTCCATCTCATTATGCTTATCTGGATGCATGTGGCCCTGAATGCAATCTGTCGTGCTGTGCATCAGACAAGGAGGTGCGGTGCTTTGAGCTAAATCTTGATAAGTTAACATTCTCTTTAGGTAATGCCAAATGCAATTCAGTTTATTAGTGGTTTGGTACATATGCGGCAATTTTGAAGGTTGGCAGCAATCCATGCTCATTCTGGAAAGTCTCCCCCCATTCCTCTTTCTCTTCTTCTGACCTTGAATTTGGATAGTACATTTGAAAAGACTGAAGGCAAAATGATACCATGAGAATAATATAATTTAAATTGCAAATATTGTCTAATGTCTTTATTATAAACTGTTCAAAAGCTTGTAAAATTGCATGAGCAAGGGAGACTTCTAGAGGAAAATTCCACCTCTCCCCCACCACTGTTTTCATCCCGAAGGATGGAATCCATAGCATTGCCTACTCCATGGAGCTGAGCCTGGGATACTGATCTTGCAATCTGGACCAGTATGCTTTGGATTTTATACTCATATCTCCATATGTGGTGAAGTTACAGCTGGAACAGGTACACTGCTGTGAGCAGGTGAGAAGAGAGGAGGGCACTCTCATGATTTCTGCCATGCAGAACCAGCTGGGGTACATGCTTTGATAAAGATCTGAAAAGGTTGGAACCTGGGTATTAGATTCATGCAGGTGGAACCCGAAACAAAATGTGTTATATCTTCCTTCCTAGCAGGAGTGCTCCCAATCAGGGTTCCAGCCAGCATTCCTCAAGGCAAGTCATTCTCTATTCCAGAGTGACCAGCTTCTGCCTGTGTATCTTTCCGTCTTGCAAATCAAAACAAAGAGGTTACAGCAAAAATGGTCAAACTTTTAGCCATTGCTGTCAAAATGAGATCCACTATTGCCTCAGAGCTCTAATTTGTATAAGTTTTGAGAGGATATGTGCAATGGATTATGATTTAATTAGGTATTGGCATATTATATAAACTATAGAATATAATTAGGGCAATTTTCGTTCAGTATGAGGCTGTCATACTTCAGACACATTGTGAGATGAGACGTCTCCCTGGAGAAGACAATCATGCTAAGGATAGTCAAAGGCAGAAGATGAAAGGAGAGACTGAATATGAGATGGATTGAATCCATCAAGGAAGTCACAACCTTGAATTTGAATTGCTGAAGGAAGCTCTCAGGGATGGGCCAGTTTGGAGGGCCTTCATTCACAGAGTTGTCAAAAGTCAGAGAAAACTTGATGGTATGTAACAACCACAGCATTTTATGTGCTTTCATCTCTGCCTATTTTTGTTCTGTTTGCTAAGGCCTGTGGCTGATGCAAATAAAGGTTTACGTCAAAAATAACAAGTCACACATGCATGCGTCCCTATGCTACCACCAGGCTCCTGCTTCCCTTCTTCACCAGACTCTCAACATTCTGTGCTGATGGTGTTGCGCCCAGATAGTACTTTTGTTGTTGCCGTTGCCATTGCTGTTTTTCCAATCAGTTTTAAGTTCGTTTTTCCCCCAAGTGCAGTGATGCTTCTCTTGTCTGTCCCCCGTTTGGGTCTACCACCTTCAGCACTCACCATCTGAGCTTCCTCTTACAGACAATATGCCAAGCACGGGTAGCACTGATGTGCTAAGGAGCACTGAATGACAAGTCTCTGTTTGTGCCTATACACCCGATTTGCTTGGGAGTTGCAAATGTTAGCATCTTTTAACAGAATCCACCAGAACTCTCCTTTGTACAAGTTCCATTGAAATAAATGGGCTTGTGCAAGAACAGAAATGCTTATACATTAGAGGCTTTTAGTGGATCGATACTGTTGTTGCTGTTCTGTGCTGTCATGTTGTCTCCAACCTATGAAGGAAAGCCCTCCGAACTGCTCTCCATGACAGCCTGCTCAGCTCCTGTAAATTCAAGGCTGTGGTTTCCTTTAGGGAGTCAATCCATCTCAGATTTGGTCTTCTCTTTCATCTTCTGCTTTCAACTTTCCCTAACATGATTGTCGTCTTCAGGGAGTTTTGCTTTCTCATGATGTGTCTGAAGTATGACAGTCTCAGTTTTGTCATTTTTGCCTCTAAGCTCTGGCTTGATTCGATCTGGGACCCACTTGATTGATGCTACAGATATCAAAACTTGTGCATCCATAATGTTCACCTGCACGTGTCTGAATCACCATCTTAAGAATTCATCCTCCATTTTGGACGAGATTGAGTAGTTCAGTGTGTGCACAGACCGTGTTTTGTAGGAAGGCCATTAGTGAACAACCAATCAAGAAAGGGTACATATTCTTGTGATACATTTTCTCACAACACAATATACAACTATATATTGCAGCCCCAAAGATTAGAGATTCATTAAATCCACATAAACAGAATAAGTTCTCAAACTAGTAATGTGCAAACAGAGAGAAGGCCAATGATCCGGATTTTCTGGATGACTTTCACCCTTCCAATCTGCAGACTTGGAATTTGTGCAGATGATTCCTGAATCATCAGTTCTCCTCTGAGAGCCCTCCTTGAAAGAGGTGAGGAGGGCTGATAGGAAGAGAGAGGCCTTTTCTACTATAGCACCCCAATTATGGAACTTCCTGTCAGAGGAGAGTGCCTGGTGCAGACAAGCTAAAACCTTTTTATTTATCCAGTTTTTAAATTGCTAAATGGCATTTTAATTATTTTAGCATCAAGTATTGGCACTAAGGAGTTTTTAATTGTTTTATTGTTGTTGTTTTTATTTTGTAAAAGATTTTACAAAAGATTCTTAATGAAGGACAGTATAGAAAAACATGATATGAATAAAATGTACAAATCAGACCAAAATATTTGCCCCCATAGCAAGTATGTTCATGCTTTACTGTACAGAGGGATCTGTGCATTTTTATCTGTGTGGTTTTTTTAATTTAGCATATTTTAGAAAAATTGGTCTGAGGCCCTCAGGACTCAGCATGACCTGAGAAAGCTATAGAATCCATATGGTGGACTCCAAGAAAACTAGACTCATTTAAATCCATTGTGGATTTATCTGACTTCCATGTCTCCAACGAAAAGAGAACGCTTGTCTGAGATTACACAGATGAATTTGTTACTTTCTGAGGAAATAATTAATTCATCTAGGCTAAGTTCACCCATCACTAGTTAAGACACATCTGATACTAGCCTAAGGGAGTGTCTTGTGCTGATTTGCTGGTTCAAAGCTCTCATTTATAGTAATTTATTAGATTTCCAACCTCGTACTGGAAAAAGAAGATCTGCAAAGCATACTTCATTTTTTTCCTCCCAAATATTTTCTAAAGCCGTCATACTTTTTTCAAATGCGGAAGAAGTTTCCAAGCATTTCTTATTCCCTAGAATCCCAGGTCTGTAGTTATTCAATAGTATTTCCATGACCTAATTATGTGGTGATTTTTAAAGCATCTTTTCAAAAGATCTAAATCTACAGATAATTGGAAATGACACTGAATTATGAAAACTCGCAAGAGGAGATCTAAAGGAGTGCACGGAATAGGATGCTATGCTGAAGGAAATTAGGTAGGCCTAGATGAGGTTATCAAATGTGTGCAAAATGGGAGGAGAGATTCAAGCATTCATATTGATCTCAATGGCAATGCCATGAGGCAAGAAAATGATTTCTATTGCTGCCAGGGACAGCCTGACCATTAGGAAAATGAAATAGTATTAGGAATGCTATTTCATTCTCCCTCCTCCCCTCCCCGTCTCCCCCTCTCTTTCTCCCTATCTCTCCTCCACAAATGATTATCTCACCTTCTATTATTAATTGAGAGCAGTGGTTTGTAATAATTATAAAAAACAATCAACACGAACACTATTTTTAAACACACTAAAAACCAAAAATATAAAGAGAATTAAAAACAGCCAAGTAGAGTCAATACTAACTCAAGGCGTGGTGGCACGTGTCAACACCATTCAATCTAGTAAGGGTGCAATCTTATGCATGTTTAGAAAGGAAAGTTCTAGAACTCCAAGCGTTCCCTTTGCATTCCAATATGGGTGGTGTGGAATATTGGGAGTTGTATGGCTTATTTCTGTCTAAACACGCATAGGTTTGTACCCTACATATCATTAATACCTTGTGAGAAGATGACACATTTTTCTTAAATGGCAGAACACAAGAACAGATATGTGAGATCAGAGAAAAGATCCGTCATGCATGGGTCATCTAGCTGCCCATGGGAAAGCCGCGAGCAATATGTGACTGCAACAACACCCTGTCAACCATGTTCCCCAGCAACCACTGTACACAGGCATGCTTCTTCTGATCCTGGTTGTAACATATGATCATTGGGACTAGAAGAGATGAGCAGCCTTCTCCTCTATGACAATGAGGAAGCACCCCCTCCTTTCCAAATCCCTGTCAGATGGCCAACTGCTAGAGCATCTAAGGAGGACCATGTGGATCAGAGTATGGGTCGGTCTCGTCCAGCGTTCTATTCACGCTGTGTCCAACCAGCTCACCATGGAAAGCCCACAGGCAAGGTGTGAATACAGTAGCACCCTCCCAGGCAAATTCCCTAGTGCGTGTTACACAGAGACACACTGCCCCTGAAGCTGGAAGCAGCACAGAGATAGCAGGACTACTAGCCACTGGTAGTCTTGTCCTCCATAAATTCATCCAGCCCCCTTTTAGAAGCACCCACGTTGGTGGCCATCCCTGCATCTTGTAGAAATGAATTCCATAGCTCAACTATGCGCTGCATGAATTGGCACTTCCTTTTACCTACCCTGAAATTTCTAACAGTTAAGGTTCAGCGGATGATCTCCATGAGTTCTGGTGTAAAGAAAAATGTCTTCCTATCCTCTTTTGGCAAACTCTCACACTTATCAAATGTGTTGGATCTGCTTTTCATCTTATGTTATCTTAATAAGAGACTTTTGATGCTGTAATGAAACACCAATCTGATGGTTCCAATAAGGCTCTAAGACATCGGGAACTCAATTTGCAGCCCTCGTCCAGTCCAGCTCTAGTCCACAGGTCATTCTGTACTATGCTTGGGACTATGCAAATTGGTCTTTCCATGTGTGATCCAAAGTCAGCAGTCCTGAAACACAACAGCCATGCTGATCAGACCAAGATTCCATCTTGTCCAGCATTCTGTTCTCATTGTGGTCAGCCAGTTGCCAAGCAGGAAGCTGCTAAACTTGTAAGCATAGGTGCACATTTAGAAATAAGTACTTTCCTTTAAATGGATATGCAACCTATCTTACTGTAGTGGAATTGACTCTTTACAGGTGATCTGTCTCCTGAACAGATACAAGCCATGGATAGAAATTTCAGGGCTTTGCTCCCCCTTCTTATGGTTTTTTATCTTTAAGCTGGATTTGAGCTGGGCAGCCCTTCAAAGAGTGGACTGGCTCCTGGAAAACAGAGCATATAACCACCCCATCTCTGAATTGATTGACAGCTGGGGTGAAGTCTGGCCTTCATAGCCTGCTATTTCTGTGCCTCAGCACAGCCATCCATCACACCTCTTCCCCTGTCACTTCATTCTTCATCCTTCCCCTTAGTGTGAGTGGCAACAAATTCTGGATCAGGTGTCCCTGCTAGACTGGACTTTACAGGAAGGGAGCAGGTGAGGTGCTTAAGGACAGACCTCTGGCAGAAACTCTGGCACTGTTTACCTTGTGGAGGGCTTGACAGCTGCTGCCTGTATGGGATCTGAGTGTGACAAGGAGCACAAGCCCTGACTCCATTCAAGAGAGGATCCACTTCAAGATGATTTGCTGATTGAGCAAATCATGCACCGTAATTCATCATAACTGGGTTCCTCGCAAGAGGAAAAACTGTGGAATTTAGATGTGATGTAAAGTAATCATAATCACAAAAAACTGTCTTAGAGCCTTCTCCCAGATAAGTTGATACATTGGGGTGAGGCGCTATTTTGACACTGGGGGGCTGACTGCTTACCAGCAGACCCTCCTCTCAGGACCCAGAAAGCTTCTTCCCTCCTAAAGTCCCAGTCCCACCATCACCATCTCCACCATCTCCATTATTAATATTGCGTTGCATTTACATCCCCACATGGCTTACGCTGCTCCATTCATTCTCAAGCAACACCTCTATGAGGTAGATTGAGTGACTGTGACTCCCCCGAAGTCACTCACTGAGCTTCAGGGTTGAATGGGAACTAGAACCTGGATCTCCCAGACCTCCAGTCCAACCACATCACACTGGCTTTCTTTCTTTGCCTAAGCCCCTCTCTGCATTGCAAAAGCGACTGTCTCTCATTGTTCAGGGTTAGAGAAAGGCTGGTTTTCTCTAGTGCTGAACAGTAGAAGCCTGCAGAGGGCTGGGGCTTAGCAGAGGGTCAGAAGTTGGTGGGCTGGACATTCACAGGTGGGAGCTTTCCCGTCCCTGGTGTATCCAGTTGTAGCTCCAGCCTGCTTCTGTGGCTTCATTGAATTTTAGAGGGAATCTGGCCTCTACAGTTGAATGTTTCAGCAGCTTGATTCTAAGTGAGTGCTTGCTAATTAAGATTCACACTCCCATCTGCAGAGAATTCCCATGTTTCATGGCATCAGTATATCTTTCCAGTCTGAGTCATGAAAAAGCAATACAAGAACTGTTTAAAAAAATGCATGGCAATAACTTCTGTTATTTCAAAAGGAATACAGTTTGAATTGAATCCAAAGATACCTTCACAGAAAAAGTTTTCTTTTTTGAGGCATACTCCTCTGGGAACTAAACTGCTGTCAGTCACATCATGGATTAAATGTTTGGAAGTTTGCCAGTCCATCATACTGATTGTGTGCCTTCTTTGATGTCACCAGCATTAGCATTCTGCTACATATGCTGAATTCCTAGTAAACTAGAATGAATTGAGGTCAGGGTACCAGTTGGGTATCCAGCAGTGTTCCTGCTCTTCATTTGAAGAACCAACCTTCAAATGATGGGGTAGGTGGATCTGAAGGCTTAGAGGGAAGGCGAAAGGAGACTCCGCTCTCCCTCCATGCTATTATCTTGCCCCAAAGCTTTGTTAGTACAATGTGCTATTATAGTTGCAGCCCTTAATATTTTACCCTAGTAATGACTGTCTGGACTTGGATGCATGCACAGGATTGCCTGCATTGGAATGCATAACAATACAGTCTGTGTTGGAGTTCAACCGAATGCCCTCCATCACCAACTCAAAGTGAGCTTCCCACCAGCTATGTGCTAGAAAACTGGACTGATTGACTTTATGATGGCTGTAAGTCTCTTGGGACGCCATGGGTATGATGTCTGTCCCTGGTCTGAATTTCCTGTGCACACCAGGGATGGATGATTCTGTCACCCTCAGATGGACAGACATACATGTTCCTGCTTGTGTTTCTGGGAATGACCCCTAAAACAAAGAAACAAATCAAAGTAGGGTGGGTGGTTCAATTTCCAGTCTGTGTCATGTTCACGTTTCACTCACAGTTCCATTTCATTCCATTTACACATTAATCTGCGTTCTTAAAAATGAAAAGTGTTCACTTGAGTTGAAGCCACAAATGCTTCTTTTCAAAGGTTAAGCTGCCAAGAATTGCACCTCATTGCTCAAAGAAGTGCAAAATCTGGTGGACAGCTCGGTCCCAATAGTTTGCAAAGTAAGGACAACACGGTCATCTCATATCGAAAATTGCAATGATCCCAATTAAGCAAAACAAACCTGGCCAGGCTAGTTTGTTTTCCTTTCTGGCTACCCACCAAGCCATATGCTGCTCACCAGTCATGTATGGCTGATCACGATGGATGCAATTTATCTGTTGTTTGCTAGCTGGCTGGGACTGGAAAAACATAATTTTGTGTGTGATCAGCTAAACTGTTGGGCTTGATGGATTACAACTGGTATGACTTGCTATAGGAAATTTTGACAGAATTTTCTTCCTTTGTGACTGAACTGGTTCTTGAGCCAAGCTTCCAAAGATAACCTTCAAATCTCTTATGGAGAGTTCAATGGGGTAATCGCAACAAACATGAATTCACTTTATGTAAGACACAGAACCCTTGAGAACATGGTCCCAGTACTGGGTGGCTGCCATCCTGCCAAGTCTATCAGGAGGAAGCAAGTTAACTATTAAATACCATTCATACTTCACTAGGAAGAAAGAAGGGGAGGTAATTTACAGTTTCCAAGATAGACACTGGGGTAGAGCATGGCATCAGTCAACCTTGTAAAAATAAACTGATTGGCACTGGAGCCTGTTGAGTGACTAATTGGGGAACTAGCAGTTCAGAACCTTAAGGACATTTTCCAACGTTCCACAAAATTAATCCCAGGCTTTTTCCTTGCAAAATGAATTCAGCCAACCCTAAAGTCTGCCCCACAGGTTAACTGAAAAGCCAGACTGCCCAAAGCTGTTTCATAGGATGCAGAACTGTGGTGGGGAAAAAAATAAAGCGATGTTCCCATCTTTTTCTTGGACATCTCCAAAAGGAAAATGTGAAGGATGCAATTTTATACCTGTTTATATAGAAAATAAGTCCTAGCTAGCTGGGAAATGCTAGGATTCATTGGACTTTTTTTTTCTGGGGGTGGGTCTAAATGTGCATAGGATTATACCCAAAGAGAATCTAACATAATTTTGGTGGGCAGGTGTGGGTGAGAATCAAAACTGGTATTTTATTCAAGCAATATCCTAAAGTATCCTTGAAAGGAGTGCTGTTGATTGTAAGAGAGAATGGAACTCTTGCTTACCTGAGAAAAGGTAGGTTCATTCATTTATTTATTTATTAAAACATTTCTATGCCGCCCCATTCGCCGAAGCCTCGGGGAGGCTCACAACATAAAATAAAATACAAAAATAACAATATAAATAAAATACAAAAATAACAATATATAAAAAAACACCCCAGATTGGGGTGACTATATGAACTGCATGTAAGGTAACAAATTATAAGATGTGGAACATGCATACAGTGAGTATGATTAAGCAGGTGATGCTCAGTGACATTCCCACTCACGAGGCCATCTAGGGTATCCTTCTAGGAATGGTATAAGTAAATAGGGTCAGACTCTCAAAACAACCTGAATTGCTGCTCTAGAAATTAAGGATTCCTTTATTCCATTGAGGAGGTGCAAAACGTTTTACTGTCAAGGACCGAGTTTCCTCCTTTGCACATTCAAAGCCACATACCTTTTCCATGCCAAGCATCCTTTATTAACCAAAAGCACAGAACACCCAGGATGAATCTCTGAGAAGACACTGAGCCATTTGTTGAACCCAGTCTAGTATTCACCTCCAAGAACTCTCCTTATGATTATCCTTGGGTCCCCTCCCTTCAGGAGGGACCTTCTGAAAATGGGCACGCCTACTTGCTGCATGCTGGTCTTCTCGTTGGGTCACTCTCCTCTGCTGATGTTGCATCATGGGCTCTAGAGCCAGGGCTGCCTCGTCTGTGTCTGAGAAGCTCTCCTGCTCCAAGTGCCCTTCTGCCAACTGTACCACCTGGGGATCCAGCCTTGAGATACGTGTCTCTGCTTCTCTCATCTCAGAATCTCAGGAGCACCACCTGCTTCGCCTCCCTTCTCCTTCTGCTTCTGATTCTTCTGACTCTCAGCCAGCAGCCTGTGAGAGCGTGTGTCCAAAGCAGGTGTCTTTCGCACCCGCAACACCCAGGGATTGTCACAACCACCTCGTGAATGAATGCATTTTTAAAAAAATGTGCTGTGGAAAAGGTGACATCACTTGCTTCCTAGCACATGGGTGGTGCACAATGAATCCATGGCAGATGTGAACTTCTCTGAGCCTTTAAAAAGTACAAAGTGGACATGTGGGTCAAACTGCACTTAGTTGTGTTTCAGTCTCCATCAAAATCAATGTGAAAAAAATTCCAATCAGTTTCACTTGGTTACACTCATTGAATCCATTGATTGCAATGGAAATACCCATTCATCTGGATTGAGATGGATTGCCCATGAGTACCCCCTATTTTGGGATGCACTAGTTGAACATGACTAGCGTGTATGTGCGGGGGAAGTTTTACCTTTGCCTTACTTCCTGTTTCGCTCAATGGGGCTTGCTACTAAGTAGTTTTGTATAGGATTGTATGGTCAGTATAATTAGGAGCACAAGTCTACTCTAAATGTCTATTCAGAAATAAGAGACATGGCGTTCAAGGGGGCTTCCTTCCAGGCACGTAAGTATAGGATTATAGCTAGGGAAGGCTGGATCTGTCGGTTTTGCTCTCTCCCTCCTTCAATAAGTTATTTTCTTCCAAATATGAAGGCATGTGTAAATGTTGGTAAATTATCATAAACAAACTGAAATAAAATCCAGGCTTATTTGCAGCAGCCCAAGTAAATAGTTAAATTTGGCAAGAGCCATGTTAAGCCTGTCTGCTATGTAGCTATGAAAAGAAAAGGCAGGACAAGGCAAGGGAAGCCAAGAAGCATGTCAGGGAGAAAAAGAAAAGAAAAAACTAGGTGACAACCCTAATTCAGCACCATCAACTTGGTTTGACTATTCATGAATCCAAACACAGCTTCCAAGAGCTAGGCTTTCAAAGGTCTGAGCTTGGATGGACAAATCTGCCAGTTTCCATTTCTTCCTCACCAACTTTTTAAAAATGGCAAGTAATTCCCATCCCCCAAATGGAGACATTGCAAGATTTGATAAATGCTTCTCGGAACCAAACTGAAACAACCATTGCTCTCATCCTAATGCTGCAGTTAGCCTATTCCTTTCCTTTTATAAATAGATTTGACAAGAGTTAGGCCTTATTCACACACTGATGGAAGTGAATAGATAGAGCACTTGGTATGCTTTCCTTTCTTTCTTTTTTTTCATTCTTAAGGGAGCAATTCTCTCTTTCTTCCCTTCTACTTTCCTGTTGATAATCCTGCAGCCTTGCTCAGTAATAACCTCTCCTAGGAAAAGAAGGGGGCTTAGAATGGTATTTGTAATGCCCCCCAAGACTATTGTGTGCCAAATTTGTCCTTCGGGCTTAGTGGTGACTTTGTTTTAAGCCATTAAAAGGGGATAGACCTCCCAAAGCAATGTAATCCCCATACTTTTTGCACTTCAGATATGGATGATCATTAATGCTCATAAAAGAGAGACAAGGACAACATTTCATCAGCTGCCCTTGCTCGGTGTATGACCTGGATATTATAAGAGAACGACTTTGCTCCTTTTGCTATAAGAAACCTGACAGGAAGGATACACGGCAGCATGGGGCATTCAGAGGGATTTCACTTAGCTTAATGAGAGCAAGAACTAATAAACCTGCAAAGTGGAGATGGAATGAAACTTGGAATCGGATATACCTTTGAATATAGAACCTAGAGAAAGAACTGCAAAAAGTCAGGCAATCCCAGGGACCGAAGCAACCCAACTTGGTGATAGCCAGTTTATTAATTTGGATTATCAGCATACCCTATCAAAAGCAGTATGGGCTATTTGCATAGGAAATAAATAAAAACTAGTGCAAGTAAGAACTGAAAACAAATGGGAAATGTTCTCCCTGTCTGATGATACTAAAACTCAGTCATTTCAACAAAGTTGATTGGGAAGTTTATTTATATATTTGTTTGCATTGTGCCCTACCTTAAAAGGCAATCAGAGTAGCTTGCAGGCACCATCACAATTTATTAAAAGAGTGCAATAAAATGCAATAAAAGCAATAAGAGCAGAAAAAGTTACACTAAAAACAGCATTGAGTCTATTTTTTTATTGTAATCTGCTTAAAGAGGCCAATTTAGTGGTATATAAGATTAGTTAATGAATAAATAAATAATAGGCCAAAGGTCTTCTTTGCTTGTCAATGGAAGGACTGCAGAACGGGAGCCAACTTGGCCTCCTGTGGGAAGGAATTCCACAGCCTGGACATGAAATGATATGGGAATGGCTGTTGTTGAAAAGATGGCTGTTATTGAAAAGATATGGCGATGGCTACTAATCTTCGTCAGCTTGATGCCCTCCAGATCTGTTGGATTATCAGCATACGCTATAATTTGAACATAAACTTGAGTGCTGTTGGGACAAATCCTACGGGGATGCTTGTCACACTCCAAACTTGGAGCATTAAGGACATTATATGTAGGGTGGAGTAACATGGAAGTGAAGATACTTCCACCGTCCCCTTGCTCTGAAAAGCACTTGGACACCCAACTTCAACCATCAAAGTGCAGCACTTGAGGACATGTGGGAAAGAATCTGAAATTCTACCACATTACATTGTATTTGGCAGTAGCAGTCTCCCCTCTCCATCTCCTGGAACACCCCCAGAAGAATTTCTGTGAAGTTATTTTTATGCCCTCAGAGAAAAAGCTCTCATATTTCCTTCTGCACCAGCTGCAATGGGATGAAGTGAAGATCTCTGACTACAAGGTCAGAGTTATTTTCCAACCTTGTAATTAGGAATCTAAAAACTCTTGTGGCTGTCTAGACATTAGCTGGATTCAGACAATACAACAAGCCTTGTTGTTTTGTCATTTGTTTGTTTGTTTTGTTTTCACTGTTAATGGTCTTTCATGTTGTCTGAACCCAGTCATAATATTTCACCATGGGAAGTTTGGTCTTCAGAAACCACAACAAGAAACAGCAGTTTGTATATAGTTTTTCAGTACCTCCGTGGCTTTTTGTGTTCTCTGGTCAGGGTTTCCACAGTTATGGTATCAGCTACCACAGAGCCCTCTGGAAAGAATGCCACCTGCAGGTTTGCAGGAGCTGCTCCAGCCATCCAGTCTCTATGTATAGACCAATGAAGAAGAGACAGTCAAAACAGACAGGAAGTAATGCACTTTGGGACTGAATTTCAGGTACAGTAGCTGACAGGATACATCCCAACAGTGAGAGGTCTAAGAGGGGAGAATGGAAACCACGATAACTTAGAAAACATAATAATTTGTTGGCTAGATCATGGTGAAATGCTATTAAAAATTCAACTGTGCAAAGTTGTTTGTTGTGTTGTGTGAATGCAACTACTGTTTTGTAGACATAAGATGACTCTGTTAGATATTGAAATCTGTATTTTTCAGAATTTGTGGTGCACTTCACATTAAAAAGAAACAAAACTCTGTAAATGTGTGCGTTTGAAAAAATGCACACAGAATGCATTTAAAGAATGTGCATATAAGCACTGACAAAATGCACACACAAACTTCATTCGTTTGAAAAAAAATCATTTGCAAACCATGTGTTCAATTCAAAACAGGTGGACAGATCTGCATTCATTTGAAAATGCATACATATATTTTTGGAAGTGCATGTGAAAATATGTACACATTTTGAGAAGATTAAACAAACAGAATCACAGTCTGATGCAAAAACAGGATGGGATTAACTTAGGAGTGGAAAAATGAGGATGTGGGCAAAACAGAACATGACAGATTGGTTCGTTCAGCCCTAACTGGGAATGACTTTTTTCTGCCAAAGTCCTTTGAGTTCTGGTGCTTGTTACAGGAGACAATACTTGGCTTGATGGTAATCTGGCACAGTAGAAATCAGTCCCATAAGGAAAATTGAACAGGTGTCAGGTTTATAGAGGGTATTTTTACGGCTGTCCTGGAGATGACACACATTATGTTAATTCCAGTTCCTTTTCACATGAGATCAAACCTCCTTTCTGCAGCCAAGAATCAAATGTCTATTAAAAGAATGGTCTGGAGAAGCAGAGTCAGAGCAGCTTCTTCCCAACTCTAAGTAGCCAAACCTTTCAAGTATATGTTGAGCACTTCCCATAATATTTGGGCCTGAACACACTCAGCATCATATACACAGAAAAACATTTTATTCAAGTTCCTGACACTGATTTTCCAATGCATGTCAAAATCTGTCCTCCAGTTTCCTGAAAACATCAATTGTTCCATGAAAAAGGCTTCCATTTTTCTACCTCATCCTTAAGGTGCCTTCGAATTTCTTTTGACTTCCTTTTCATGGTGCTTTTCAGCTTACTTAGACCAAGAATGCAGGTGTTGCTTTTCTTTCCATTTCATTTGTGTCTGCTATATGGAGACCTTCCTGATTGCCTGCTGATTTGAGAAAGCCCCATGGAAGCAATAATGCCATAATGTCTTCCCCTATTTTATAATGGAAGTGTGGGAAGCCAGGGAGCATTCCAGAGGTGGCACGATGAAAGACAAGTTACTCTCCTTTATGTGGCAGCCTCTTCGTAGCTAAGCAAGCAAAACAACCCTATATCCTCACCCATGAGAACATGGTCCCCAAAATGTTGTTCTTATGAGCTGTCAATTCGTCTCCAACTTATCACAACCCTAGGAATGAACACCCTCCAAAATGTCCTGAATATCTTTTTGCATTCTTTTTAAAGCAATTTATTTTCTTCCTTCAATCAAAGCGAAGGCAACTGGTACAAAAGCAGCTCCCAATCTGCTTGGAATCTGATATATCTGTTAAAGAAAGAAGCAGAGCAGGGTTCTAAGAATAAACCACTGAAAAGTCTTTCAGGTGGAAAGTAGAAGGCCACACGTAGGGCTTCTGGAATAGCTTTGGCCAGTGCTGCCTCATTGCTATCCACATTTTGGACTTCAAGTCCCATCAGTCCCAGCCAGCATGGCTAATAGTGAGATCCTGGGAAGCATAGTCCAAAATAGCTGAAGGACACCTGTTGATGAATCTCTTCACAGATGTTTTTATTGGAACGGCAGCAATTAAGAGCACCAAACAACTTTAATGCATAGGTCTGTTATTTTGCTTCATAAAAATTAATGATATGTAGGCTAGGAAATTAGGGCTAAGTGGACTGAAAATATATAGTATAACCATATGCAGGACATATCCAGCTTTTTACTGTATGAGCAGGAATTTACAGAGCCTTCTTTATCGCTCTGTGCTCCCCTATTGTGTGCTTGTCCCTGGTGTGGAACTGAAAGAAACCTGTTTATGCTGGAGGACAAAAAGAGGTGTAATGAATCATGAAATGAGCCCGTTTTGTTCAATAAGGCCCACTTTCCTTTTTCTTTCCACACGGGAAAACCGCCGTGCATGTCAGGAACGGCGCACTGATGTTCGCCCTGAGAAAGGCCCAAGGGCAGCAGGGCATAGGTGAGCCGAACTCTTTTCTGTTGCAGAAGTATGACAAAATTCAATTCAACAACATTGAATTTGCTTAATAAAACAAGGACAAAATATAGCAGTGGACATTTGTGTGTGGGGGTACTTGAAAGTGGTTTTTCATGTTGGTATTGGTTAGCCTTCTACACATCAAAGCATGAGGCCTTTCTGAACTACAAATGGCTGTTAATAGCAGTTCTCTCTTGCCAAGGGGCTATTGTCCCATGACAAAGTCACTAGCAATCTCTAAGAGCACTTTTAGCAAATTTCCATGGCCAGATTCCCACAAATTTGAATTCTTGGCCAAAGCCATGGGCTCCATCCAACAGTGTCATTCTGTTAGTGTACATTTGTTTGCTTATTTGTTTGTTTTTGAATTTGTATTCCAACCACAAATCCCAATGGATTCCCTCGGTGGCTTACAGTAAAATACTAAAAACAACAATAAAGGTGAATTAAATCACAAATGATATATATCACAATTACACCAGCAAGCAATAAGAAATTTAAGAGTGTCCTTGGAAATATTTAGATAAAAGAAGCATCTTCCCTTGGTGCTGAAATGAAAACAAGGTGGGTACCAGGTGAATTTATTTGGGGAGCCTGTTCCATGGTTGAGGGGCAGCCACCAAGAAGGCCCTTCTTCTATTTACCTCCCCCTTTATCTCCTTAAGGGATGGCTCTTTTAGAAGGACCTCCTGCCCAGATCTTAATAGGTGGCTAGGTATATATGGGAGCAGACAGTCCTTTAGGTAGCCAGGTCCTAAGTAATCCACATGATTTTGTCATAGCCTAGTTTCTGAACTATGCTTCAGGGAAGAATCCAAGAATAAAAAATACCTTTACATAAAGACAGTTGTGCCAGGGGCTGTGCATTATGCTAGGGAAACCCATTGTGCAACCAGTTGCAAAAGGCTTGCACAACTGGTTTCACAAGTGCATTGAAGAAATGCTTGTGCAGTGGAAAGAACAACCCTGCTATTACTATTGGAGTGTGTGGAATGATGTCACGAGGTATTCCCCAGTTCATTAAATTGAAATATAGATAGGGTAGACAGGTATCCTGCTTTAAAGAGAGGCAGTTCTCTGTTTTGAAGCTGCCCTGCTTTTGCAGGGCTGTTCTCCTTTTCCAGACATTTTTATGCAAATATAACCACATCCCTATATTAATGGCAGCCAATGATATGGAGCAGCAGGAGTGGAGAAATGTATCCACTGATAATGTTATTACACAGACTAATCTGCCAAATCATTATGGGGAATGTGGATGGGAGAGAAATGGACAGCAGTTGCGCTGGACAACCGTATGCTTCCAAGTCCAATCCCAAGTGCTGATTTTGACTTCTATAGCTTTATATTGCTCAGGCACAGAGTACTGTATGGAGCGCCTCTCCTGGAAGGAACCTATCCATGCCCTGGGTTCAGAATGAATGAACCTGTCAATGTGCAGTGATCAAGATAGGACTTGCTGCAAGGGAGCTTTGGAGGAAGGCAACAAGGTTTTGTCAGTGGTGGCCCCCAGCTGTGAAATGCTGTCCTCACTGAGTACCACCAGGTGCCCACATTGTCACTATTTTGTTTCCAGATTTTCATCTGCTCCCAGGAATTTGATAGTGTATGATGGGGCTTCTTAAAAGTCGGCTTTATCAGGTCCCAAGATTTTATTAATTGTGTGTAGTCGTTTCAAACTGTTTATTTTTTTCTTCTGTATGTTAATGTTTGTGTATTATGCTTTTACCATATTACATTTCAGGGTTTAATTTATGAGAATCTTCCAGAGGGTTTTGGCTATTGGGTGGAATAGAAATGTAACAACTGTATGAATGACTGAATGTGAAGTTTTGCAGCAACCTTTGTCACTGTTAAGAGTCAGTCTTCATAAATCATATTCCTAAGGATTTCTACCCCAATGAAATGTTTTTGTGAATGTTGGAATCCAGCATCGCAGATGATGGATCATGCTGGGTGTACAACAGTGCCGTGAGGTCATGTTGTCACATCGGATGAGGTCACCGTCACAGAAAATCTGCTAAAGGTTCCATTTCTCACCTAAATGGTTTAGTACTTTTTCTGGGGTAGCGGGGAAGGACCTCCTACTAATCAAAATCAGCCAGCTAGAATGGCTCTTTGGAGGGTGTTGGACAGATTTATATGTGATTGGCAACTGTGAAGATGTACCCAGTTGCCTGGTTGATCAGATCACTCACACAGACTTGTTTTAAGAAATGCTGCATATTGAAATAATTACCTTTTCAGGCAATGACATAGAAGACATTGGCTGGGTTCACACAGTCTGACAAACAACCCTCCACTGTTTCCATGGTGTGCGTATTTTTGTCCAAGCTTACTGTCAGGTGTACACATGATAACCTGGACAACATTGTTTCCACAGTCCTCAATTCATCCTGTTGGCCTCACCAAGCATCCCAGAAGACCCTGCAAGCAAGATCCCTGCCTATTCTTACCTTTGACCATGGCAGCCTCTCCCTGATTGGTCCTCTGCAGTCCTGAGGCACATTCTCCCCTTCCCCTTCCTGAATGTACCTGCATGTCCCAGGTGCTTTCCAGCCAGTCCACCCCCACCACATTTTTTAAATAAAATGAATATGAACAGCTTCATTGCAGTTCCTCCCTACTTCCCCTCCGTGTATTTTCATGCTGTCTTCCCATTTCCAAAAGTAAATACAGAGACAGATACATTACTTGGCCAATGGAAATAAAATGTGGAATGACACCTCTGTTGCCAGATAGCTGGGAGGAGTAGAGATCAAAGTCTAGAAGCAGCCAGCCAGTTCATGTCCACTCGTCCATACAAACAATGGCAACATAGTGATCCCAGATCTGTGATCCCATATTCTGTGAAGCATGGAAACCTTAGAACAGACTGTTGATTTTCTCCATGGATTAAGAAAACTAATCCTACCACACAGGAACTCTGGAACTGGGTCCAGACAACACAATGAACGCACAATGGTAAGATTTCACCGTGCCTTCTCGTGCCATGTGATCCCACCTATTGTGTGCTGGGACTTAGCCAGATGGCTCTTCTTGTATGCGTAAAAGAATGCAGACTTCATTTGGCACTGCATTTGCAGGTCCACCTTCTTTTTTAAAAATGAAAATTACAAAACAAAGCAAAAAGAGGAACACAATATTTCATAGCATAATTAGGTTTTCCAAAAAGAAGAAGTTATAATTTAATATAAATAATATTAATAATATATGTCTGGAGTACATGCCTATTATTACAGTATGTCATAACCGTGCTCCATCTTTCAATAAAATGGTTCATTTGACTAATCCAATAGAGTGATCCCTTTGTGTGCTTCACTTCAAAATTAGGGCTCATTTCCACAGCTTGAGCTAGGAGGCTTGCATGCATCCAGTGCAAGGCATGGGGCATGGCGGTGGTGAACTGCATTGTCCTCACACTTCACACTCTGCATTTTATCTAGGAGGACATTTTCAGAGGTCTAGATTTGGGAAGGAAGTGAGAGTGGGGAACAAGCCTGAATCAGCACAACTCCTTGGCTCCAGTACTTCCTCCCCCTGCTTCCATGTAGGACACAATAATCAACGCAAGTTGTGATAACCCAGGCTAGATATCAGGGAAAGTTTCCTCACTGTCAGAGCAATATGACAGTGGAACAAGTTGTCTGAGACAGGCCGTGTGCACTTCACACCAGACATATTCAGAAAAAAAGAAAAAAGAAACTGGACAGTCATCTGACTGGAATGGTGGAAATTGGTGACCTGCAAGAGCAGGGGGTTGGACATGGTGGCCTTCTTGGCCCCTTCCAACTTTTCTATTGTGTGATTCTGTGAGCGGCTGTGGTGGAACTTGGCTTTTGGAGATCACAAGTGCTCAGATGCCAAAACCTGAGGCTTCAAAACTCCAGTGGTCACCCAGACAATGTCAGAAAACCTTTAGCTATATCCCAGACTTTCAAATATTCTTTATCCACCAATGGAGGATTGTTCTCTCTCTCTCTCTCCCTTTTTACTTAAAAGCAGGTTTGTAGCAGATAAGAGATGAACCATCATTTCAGGTCATTCTTTACCGAACTTAAGAGAAAAGGACTACTGCAGATTCCTGTGCTCAGATTCCCCTTGGAATAACATTGCCAATGTGTCTCTCTTACAAATGATACAGGCCTGGTTTAGATGTAGCTAGGAATGCTCTTTCCTTCCTTTCCCTCTCACACCATAGAGAAAACGTTAGAGAGAATCTGAACTGGGATATTGTGGCTTCCCTGTTGACTGCTATCCAGGATATCAAATTGCATGAAACCAGTGCATTTAAATCTGAATTCTCAAGTGACTGCTGGCTTTTTCCTTTCCATGTGCAAGGGTGGGGTCTTGTACGGTGAATATGCGCTCTTATAGGAGATTCTTCACCTGAAGCATGTAAGTAAAGTAGCTTTGACATTTTAATGTGCACCATGCCTGCCTTATCTTTGCTGTGCTCACTTATGCTTAACAAATGGACATTCTTGGAATAAAGGAATTAAAAACAAAAAACAGGCCATCCTATTAGACCTCCTGGGGAGCACTTGTTATAGGCCTTTTCCGCTGTGCTGCTAACCTGGCCTCTGGGTAGAGACAGTATTATATAGACATATTTTGATCTTTCCCTTCCCTGCTCTTTCAAAACATGATGTCTCTTCTGAGAGACAAAAACAAATCCAAAGGTAGGAAATTATGCCCCTGAAATGAGAAGGAAGCCAGCAGAAAAATGAAAAATGAGACATTTCATTATCTTTCCCAGAAGAACTATTACTTTTTAAAATGGAGAAGGATAACCTCCATGATCTTCAGAGCCCTGTGGTACCCTGAGATGCTGGGAAGCTTTGTTCTCAGTGAGTCCAATTTAACCTGCAGTGTCCTGCAGTGTAAAGTAACCTGCTTCCTTTATGGACTGGCCTAGACATCCTAGAGTTGGACCGAACTGTTCACAGGGCGAAAGTCCTGCCCAAATTGGGGGTTGTGGTATCATGATAAAAAAAAAGTGGTTAAATGATGTCCCTGCTTTTGCATCTTCAGGGGAGGTAGGGAAATCAATTTCCTGCCACCATTTTTAATTTCCCAGCATGTTGTAGTATAATGCCACAATGTGACTGACGCACATTCGGTAGTAGTTGAAGAGCATTCCCGTCTTCCACACTCTGTTTCCAAGTAAACCAAGAAAATCAAATGTTTAACTTTCGCTAGCTTAATTAAATAAGATGGAACTTCCAGCCAGAAACCAAGCTGAGACTTCTCAGAAGAAGAGAAGTGATTCCACAAACCGTTATTGGAATTTTGGTCAGCGCTACCTGAGTCATCTTGCTAAATGCAATTGCAAACCTGAGCCAGTTTTTCCACTGTTTAATTGGCCTGTTCTATCACAGAAGAGGCTTGGTTAGTCATTTCCATTATGAAAGGGCAATTTAATGTTCTGCCGAAACTCTACGATTACCCATGCTATTCCCCCAAATGTCATTACATCTGCTGCCATTCTTATCTGCCCACATAATGCTGGTGGGTTTTTAAAAGTTTTTTACCTTTAATTTTGTGGAAATGGGCCATTTGTCTGAAAAAAGTTCCTTGCTCTTTTAATGTTGGACCACTGTTCCACAACCTTGCTTACCATGATTCCTATCGCATGCACTGATTGGTTTGGAACCCACATGAGGCCAAGCTGTTGCTGAAAAGGCTGGACATCATCATTCTGTGAAATTGGCTTAATGGTGCTCTATCTTGAGCAATAAATCACCCTTCTTTTTTCTTGGACCTCTGATAATTGTTCAAAACCATTGCATACTTCAGGTCACTTATCTCAAGTTGCACATTATGTGCTCTTTTGCATTGCCAAATGAAGATCACAAGTATGCAGTCACTCCCTGCTAAGTCAATGTGCATAGAAAGAAAATCAGTGAGAGAAGAAGAGAATTAAACCAGAATCCTATAACCGAGGAAAACTTGTGAGGTCATAGCTTCAACAATGAGATCATGTTCTTGCAACCTCCCTATTTTTATCAGTGCATGGAAACCTTGTTGAGCCACCTCCATAAATATTGTAGCTACAGGCAGAAGCCAACAAAATTTTGAAAAGTTGGAACCAAGCTCAGTATTACCTACACTAACTGGTGGCCAGTCATTAAAGCAGGTGTGGGGAACTTAGGGTTGTTGATCCTCACTTAGCTCTCCATTGGCTGGATGACATAAGAGGATGAGGTCATGCTTCTGACATTCATGAGTGGTGCCATGGTTTTGGCATCACTCAGTCCTGGCGTGAAGAACTCTTTCACCTAGTATTCCAGATGGGGGCCCAGTTTGCCAATAAGTGGACTCTCTCCAACCATCTGAAGCCAACATGTAGTGAAGCTGCTCCAAATGTAACATCGGCTGGAGACAGTTCCTCCAAGTAGTCCCTTAGTTAGGGTGCAGCTTTCTCTGACATCCACAGGCCATCACTTCCCCATTCCTGCCTGGAGTTCCAAACTAGAGTCTTTCCTAAGCCTAATGGAAGATACCAAGGACTGGACTGCAATGCTTTCATATATGTGCAGGGCCCTAACAATGAGCAGCAGCCTTGGCACACCGTCAGAACCCCAGATCTTTGAAGGTGGGTCAATACCATCATGGAAGCTTATTTGTGCTGGCTCCCATGCCTTTGAGCAGCACAGCAACGTATCTGGAAGGCACACTGGGAACGTTAGTGAACACGGACAGACAATGATTCTATAGGGTCTCAGGAAATGGTCTCATCTCCTCCTGACTTTCAACCTGACAGCATAAAACCTGGTAGCATTTGTGCTCCATCTCAAACATTACAAACATGTTTGAGATGGAGAACCAGTGACTGAATTTAGTTATTATGTTAACAAAGCACAGAAGGGCCTGAGAGATAATTTGGCACTGGGAAATGGGATGTGCTCACCTAATCACTATGCCCTTTAATGGTCATTTGGCCAGTGCCAAAACTAGCATATTCGTCAATGCAGATGTTAAGGACTGTGACCTTTCCACAGATTGTAAGTTGCCTGCAGCGTCGCACTTGGCTGCAGCAAGAGTTTCTTAATTCTCTCTGTGCTCATTTGGATGGAAAAAAGAGGGGAAATAATGCTACTTTAATAGCACTGTAAAAGCACAGTGTGAAGGAAGTGCATCTTTAAACGTTTCCTGACTTAAAAGTGTTAGAATTGTTCAAGACAAAGAAGGAAGGAAATATTTCACTGAGATAATCTTCGGAAGGAAAAGCTGAGGCTTTTAAAATTATCGCTTACTATATTTATTTATGTATTTGTTTATTTTAAATTTTGTTCTGCCCAATAGCTTAAGTTCTTTGGGTTTTTTACAACAGCCCCTAAACAAGAATGTGACCAACCAAAGCACAATCTTTCCCTATGGTATAGAAACAGTTTTAAAAGTTTAAAATAACTTAAGAGCTAAAAACAGTTTTTAATTAGAATTGATGTGTCAAAAACACCAGACATGGGTGATCTATCAGACATTAGAGTGCTTAGATATCTTTAAATGTCTCGGAACAGCCTTAAGCTGGCACTGAAAGGATGACAAAGTTAGTGTTAGGTGGGCCACATTGGAAAGACTATACTATAGTGGGGGACCCCCTCTGAGAAGACCCTTCCCCCTCTTGCTACCCACCAAGATTACCACCAAGTCTCAGAGGAAGTCATCTGATCTTAGTGTATGAAAAGATTCGGAATGGACTGAAGAGATTTTCCTTATTTTGGGGCCAAGCAGGACTAGGCTAGGCTAGGCTAGAATAGTAGTAGACTTGGGATGGGTCTATAAGACCTCAGAGCCTCCTGCTCTGCTTCCACATGGGGTCACCCATCCAACTGAAGGCCCTCACCTTTCCAGCTTAGCAAAGGTGACTTGATACGCTGATCCAATGTATACTCAGGCAGGCTACAGGATCTACAATATCTAGAGGAATATTGACCCCCCCACACACACACACACGCACAATTTCACGCCAACACTCACTTCTAAGTCAATTAATTTATACCAGTTCCAGGACTGGTGTAGATTTGCTGCTGTTTTAAGCATCCCAGGGAAATGGGATCTGCAGGCTTTCCCTGATTGCCCTTCAACACATCCACATTACTCCTGCTATTTGTTTCTACTGACATGAGAGCTCTGAACATGACAAAGCAGTGGCCATGGCCATTTCTGTTGTGCCTGGGAGTTTGGAGATCCATCTCTGTGGGCACATCTCTTTCTCCTGGGACACTTGATGAACGCCTCATATGCTGAGTTTTCTTTCCTTTTGAACACTCGAGGCAACAGACCATTTCTTTGCAAAAAGCCCCTTATTCACCAAAGGATAGTCAATAAATGCAATCACCACAGAATGTATCTCTGAGCATGCACAGAACAGTTCTTTGAGCTCAACAACTTCCAGAAACCCTCTTTTTGAGTATACCTGGGCCTGATCACTCCTGAAAGGCCCATATGGAAGTAAGCCCACCCATATGGCTAACTTCGAGCTGGCTGGTTCTCCTTTTCCAATGCTGCATCATGGGGTCAAGAGTCCTACTAGCTTCATCTGATTGTGGGAATTCCTATCTCATGCTCCAAAGCAACAGCTGTGCATCGTGGCTATTCTAAGAGCCTGTTTGAGCTCTTGGGGAGAGTGGCTTTGAGATAAGTAGAGTGTCTTTTGTCTCCAAGTCTGGAGCCCCTCATTCCCAAGGCCCCTCCAGCTCCTCCCTCTCATTTTCTGTCTTGGAGTCCAGATCAGTGTAACTGAATGCATGCCAAGAACAACTGCCACCCTCGGTCCCAGCAGAATGCAAGATTACAGCCAACGTTCCAGGGTTTTGCTGGAAAAACTCTGATCCCCAAAGTTCCAAGCTTCTACCCAAAACTGGAACTAGGACCATATTCTGTGCCAGTGCAATTAAAAGATATTAAGGGGCAACTAAACTGCATTATGATGCTTCCAATGCCTTGTACAAAATCCAGTACTGCAGTGCCAATTTGGCAGTGTTGAAGAGACTTTAACACTGTGTGATGTGTCTTCACTTAAGATGCGTCGTGCTGCTACAGAAAATAAAAATGAAGTGCAAATGTGTGCTTAGTGGCAGAGTTGAAGGCTCTTTTCTTCCTGTAATTTAACCTTAACTTCAGCAAGTGCATTTATGCATGCTGAAATGGGGTGACAGTATTTCATTTCCTTTGGTATAAATTAGAGCACAACTCCTCTGAAGTCTATGAAATGGCTTGAGATTTATGCTGGTGTCATTAAAGGCACAACTGGCCCATTATGATTTCATTATGGTGATGCATGTGGTACTGTAGGAGGACCCAATTAAAAACTATCATTTCTTATAGGCTAAAAAGACAAATGCTTGTAAGATTTACCAGGCTGCTCCAAGGAATATGGTAACTTGGAAGATGGTAAAGGTTCATGTTGTCATTTGCTTTTCTTTCCTCTCTCTTCAGTGCAGAAGAGAGAGGAGGAAAACCACCCCAAATGAAAGCTGCAGTTATTAAAGGCAGGAAATCCAGTCCTGGGGAGGACTACAAGCCAGGGGCAGGGCACATGAATGACATCGGGGTACCCAAACTTTCCAACCCCTTGTGTCACATTGAAGGTTCCTTCGTATGTGACACAATCTTATGGCTTACATCTGGCTAGCTTACCTTTCCCTCTTTTTTGATGAATAGTGTCATGGCAGATCCTTGTTTGCCTACATACCATGACAAGCCCCTGCCCAGACTGGGATTCCTGACCTTTAATATCTGCACAGCATGAGAGATGTTCAACGGGTACAGCTTCACTGATGGAGCAAACTGCATTTGATACAAGTTTAGGATTAGGGATGACCTGAATGCAGATCCATGAGGTGGTAAGGGAGACAACACTTCGATCTTTTGGGAAATAGACTAGTCTTTGGCCCGTTGGTATACTGGCCTGGCAGGTACCATTCAAAAAGGAATGGGGATAAGAAGCAGCATTTGAGTGGCAAGATTGTTTTGGAGGAACACTAAAAAACTGCAAGCTAAATGGGACTGTGATGAGGGACAACAATGAAAAGCACTAGCCAGTCAGCAGTTTAGTTATGAGACAGTTCAAACCTAGAAATGAACCATTGCAAAGTCCCAAACCTTGCAAAAGTTATACATTTGCTTTTGGGGAGTGCCAGTATGTCATGATGGTTGGAGTGTTGGAGTGGGGACCCAGGACAGCCCCATTTTCGCTCCCAGGTGGCCGTGAAGCTCACTGAGCAACCTGGATCCAGTCACTCCCTCTCCGTTTAGCTGACCTCATGGGGTTTTGCTGTGAGGATAAAATGGAGGACCGTCTCCCTGGCTTGGATTCCTCACAAGAGCTGAAAAGGCAGGCTATGCATGCAGCAGCAGCAGCAGCCAAAAGGCCCCAAGTGTAGTCGATGCTTTCTGGCAAGGATGAAATAGCCATGAAGAAAACACCATGAAATGCGGTTTTGGGTGCAGATTCTAGCATTCC
Organism: Varanus komodoensis; assembly: GCF_004798865.1. Lineage (NCBI taxonomy): Eukaryota > Metazoa > Chordata > Lepidosauria > Squamata > Varanidae > Varanus > Varanus komodoensis. Next base: position 6,350,514 of record NW_025335727.1, on the reverse strand, counting down.
TCTTCCTAGTATTTGGGATGGAGGGAGTTGTACGCACCGGAGAACTGCTCGTTTGGCAGGCTCCTAGGGCTGGCAGAACACCACCCTTAGAACAGTTGCTAAATACACTTACACAGTGACTTTAGCAAGTGCAAGAAGTTTCTACTGAGAAAATAAGTCCCATGGAGGAGAGCAGAGTGAGAACGGGCATTCTTTGTCTTTCTCCCTCCTCTGCTCTATATGTCATCTGACTTGGACTTCTGGTGTTTGGCTTTTAGTAGCAGTCAGAATATTCAACTGGGCTGAGGAAACCCACTCAGTTAAAATCTGTACCCAGCCATGGAGTTCATTGGGTGGTCTTAGGCCAGTCACTCTCTCCCTGCCCAAGTTACCTCACAGGGGTGTTATGTAAATAATGTGTGAGGGATCCATGCATGGCCTCTTGAGTGCCATGGAGGAAAAACAGGATGAACTAATGAAATAAAAGATGTTGCGGACACTATGACTGCTGCTTCAGGGCCACCTGCCACTGAAGAGAACTGACTGATCTGGATAAATGCAGATATTTTACTTATCCATTATGCTATTCATCTCCAATTACATGTTAATCCCATCTTTTTACCAAGCAATGAACCCAAAGTAGTTTATACTGATCTCTTCCTCTCTCCATTTTACCCTCCCAATATTCCTGTGAGGTATAGTTTTTGAATATCTCCAGTCTTGATTTTGCCTCATTCTGAATGCTGAGGTTTAAAAAAAATACTTTTCATGAAAATTCATAAGCATTTTGCAAACATTTATCCTAATTTATGCACAGATGTATTCATTTTTGTCCAATCAACACATTTTGGAAGAATTTTCCTAACACAATGCTATTTCCTCTAACATATACATTTTTGTTGGATTGGACAATTCCATTGCAAAATTCAGAGAAGCGCAAATTTTTAAGGGTAACTAACTCTGGATCTGCATAGTGATTCAGAAGTGCAAGACTGACTAAATCAGCATTAAACGCAAGCTGAACACATTTCTCCCGCGTTGCTAACCTCACCTTCAGCAGCACATATGCAGCATGTAAAAGCTAAACACATGGTTCTGGGTGGTGGTTGGGAATCCGTTGCAGCTCTACAGAGTCTGTCCCTCTGCCGTTCCAGCTCAGCCCAGTGTTGGAAAGTGAGCTGAGCTAAGAGACAGTTTGTGAATGGTTGTGAAAAGAAGGTTGCACAACCATCAACCTTCTGCTTTGTGTGCATCAGCACAAATGAAGCCTCTGCATGTGGCATGGCAGAAGGACTCTGGTGGTTTGTGGTGGGCCTCCATTCCCAGGAACCTCTACATAAAATGTTGGACATGCTTGTCAGGATCTCGGACTTGCAGCTCCATAAAAGTGGACTGGAGTCCAGGGAGCTGGCCATGCCCAGAATGGATTCCTCCCGAGCTGGTAGTGAAGATGGTGGTGGAATAGGCTGTGGATGTCAACCAGTGGCCAGATTCTCTGTGTGGATCCTTGACAGAGGGAAAAAAAATCCCACACATTCAGCCCTCGTAAGATATGAAGCCGCATCATGGGATAATCAAGCTACACGTTGTCATGTAGAAAAGTGATACACGGAAATAAAAAGTGACAAGAACCTTTGTAAAATACCAGAGTGAAGTAACCCGTTTTAATACTGTCATTATACAGTACACTCACAGGCAGTGACAAATCTAACAGAGCATCCAACAGGGGCAGAAAATCACCTGCAGTCTTCGTTAGAATCTGAATCTGAGCTGCATGGTGCCCAAAGCTTTAATTTCAAGATATCAGAACTTGTTAAGACAGGAATGAGTGACTGTGATTGGTTTCATTTAGGAGGATTATTCATTCAAGGTCTCCTTGCTTGGAGTGCGTAAGTCTCCAGGATGGCATTTTTAACAGTTACTTAGCAATTCATCCTGAGAGAGTTGGGCTTTCACAATTTTCTATTTTTCAGGGTGACTTGAAGCTCTTTCTTACTGACGGTCAGAGGCAAAAAGCAGGCACAGGTCCATGACGATGCTGTTTGGAACTTCTGGTTATGATTGCAAACTATAGGCATTCATTAGTGCTCTGCAAAGGGGTCATAAGAAAGTACAAGACTAATTCCATTCCCTTGAGGATGCCTGCATGTTGGAAATGCCCTTGAGCCAGTGTGCAATTGGCTGGAGTCTGAAAGGAACTAGAGTTGGCACATGCAGGGTTTATAACACAGTGACAAGAACTCTGAACGATCAGGCAGGAAAAGGTTTCACTTCTGTCAGACTTGATTTGCACATTTGGTGCGAAAGCACGTTAGCCTGGACTGCACCAGCAATTCAACCTCCGGAGTTGCATGCACATTTTTATCTGTTTTATAAATGAATGAAAGCGATTGTATCTAACTTTTAGTGGTGGTAGTAGAAGAATCCCTTTTCCATCAGAATCTCTGCTGCACAGCAGCTTGTTCTGTATACAATATGGGTCAATCGCCCTGTCCCCAGCTGGGATTAAACCCCACTTGTAGGTAATGGTGCACCTTCCATGAGCTCCATGCTGCAATGGAGGGTGGGGGCAAGGGAACCTGTTCACATAGCCCTGGAGGAGATGCAGGCAGATAGAGCACATCTTGTCCCCCCCCCCCATGGCTTGTTTGAATGTGGCAATGGAATGCAGCCATGAGCCCCTGCTTGTCCAGGGTTCTCACCCCATGTGGTGAGCCCTACATGTGCCAAACCAGTTCCCTTCCGAGTCAATGGGACACTCAGCATGCAGACTTTATCAAAGGTGTGGAATTCACCTAGAGCACAACTAGTTGCATATTTGATTGATGGTGTGTGTCGGATTTACCAAAGTTGGTTGCATCTTGCAGGACTGGTGCACGTTAAGATATGGAGGGAATATGGGCAAGCACCCTAAGGCAAAGTTCAGAAGGGGAAGAGGGGATGCTTTGAGTAGCCTACCAAAGCTTTGGATGCAGAGATGAGAAGCACTGCATTTCCAGTACTGGCAGAAAACCAGCAGCCTGAGACTTGCTGGCAGGTGTCTAGTCAAAAAAACAATTAGCCAAAGCCAGTCATCCATTAAGCAACTCTGTGCGGTGTGGTCCTTATTGTCAGGTCTTGTTTTTCCCTCTAGGTTTTATCCCTGATTGTTCAGAGATGCCTGGTCTTTCAGTGGAGGAAGAGAATGTGCTCAGAAAAAGCCCTTCATTTTAAGCCCACTGGACTGTCAGTTTACAGCAAAGCTGAACGTCTGACCAATAGCTGGTTTTGCAATAAACAGAAGCTGAACAATAATTCTGTAAGAATGGTTTATTCGGCTTCACCTTAGGGATTTCCCCTGTACTGTTGAAATACTAGAGCTAACACATTGACAAGTAGCTTATTTCTTTTCATCCCCTCATAATTCCTAAAATTATTTCATTCCATCTTCAGGACTTAGAATTAATTGAGTATGATACTGAAATTACTACACAGGCATCAAAACAGGAGGAGCTAATGAAAACAGGTCCCCTTTCCCCCTGCAAATCTATTTCAGTATAAATTATGTGAGCACTGGGAAAGGCAGCAACTTAGCAAATTCAATCTCAGTTGAAAGAGCAACATGTTGCAAGCTGGTTGTTACTTTTTCTCTCCCAGTTGTCATAATAGGTAACTTAAGCAAGACTGTCATGGCTTATGCTATTACCGCATGGGAATGAGTAGGAATGGGCAGATCAGTCTACGCTCAGTCCATGTCATGTTTGCGTGTATTAATCCCTAAGTCAATTCCAAATCACTTGCAAATTAATCTGTGTTTATAGCTGGAAATCTGCATGAGCATTTGTATACATTTTAGTTGCACTTTCTTGTAAAACATCTTGTGTACGCATTTTATCATAAATGGCACATTTCTTATGCATTATCATAACACACATTTGTAAAAGTATGTTAGCATAAAATACATACTTGATGTGCAATTTAACATAAAGTACGTATTTTATGAGCATTTTGGTATGTTTTTAAAGCCCTAAATGCTATCACAGCATTCAAAGACATGCAAAATCGGAAGGATAAATGTATTCCAATTGGCATCTTGGTGCAAACCAGGCTGGTGCTAATCAAAATGAAGAGAGAAGTGAAAAACTTGAGCACAGCCATGAAAAAGAATAGGCAATTGATTCTTTAAGATGGGTTAAGACAGAGGGGGCACAGCTCAATGGTGAGACATACCCGAACAAGCGCCTAAGATTCTTTCATTAGCCTATTTATTTATTTATTTATTTTGGAGTTTTTGTATGCCATCCCATTCGCATAAGCCTCGGGACGGCTTCCAACATAATAAATACACAATCATATAAATAATACATATAAAATCTGGATTCACCCTGGCTATAGAAATGGAAACCAATAAATAATATTAACAGTTATTAAAATATTGTTTAAATAAAAAGATCTTGGCCTGGTGCCAAAAAACAAATAACTACGGTGCCAGGCAGACCTCTCTGGGGAGTACATTTCATAGGTGGGGCGCCACTGCAGAGAAGACCCTCCCCTGGGTACTCCCCCTCCTAATATCCTTCACGGAGGGCTCCCGGAGAAGGGCCTCTGCTGCCAATCTCAAGGGGCGGGAGGGCAAATATGGAAGCAGGCGTTCCTTCCGGTATCCCAGACCCAAGCCATGAAGGCTTTATAGGTGATAACCAGCACCTTGAATTGGGCCTGGACTTCGATGGGGAGCCAGTGAAGCTGGCTGGTAGAGGACTGGGGTTATATGAGAACAATGCCCAGTCCCCATCAGCAACCTGACTGCTCTATTTTGCACCATCTGAACTATCCGGACTGTCTTCAAGGGCAGCCCCATGTAGAACGCGTTACAGAAGTCCAAACGGGAAGTAACCAATGCAAGTGAGAGACATTTAGGATGAAATCCTATGCAAATTTAGATAGGAAAATTGTAAGCCTTTTGCACAGGATTGCATTCTTTATGCTATACATTTGTCACACAGAAGTAATGTATGAATTTGTTCCCCTGCTTTCATGTCTGAGTTAGCACCTGACTGGCCTGGGGTTGCCACACAATTTTGGCTAAAGCTGGCTTTCTAGGCTGTTCTGAAGGCTCTGTACAGGCAAAACATAAGAGGAATTCTGAATTCTGCAAGAATAATAATTTCATAATAAAATTTATATGGAGAAATTTCTGCACCATCCTGGCCTCTAGTGCTTCATGGCATTTCTAGAAGACAAACTTGTTTGTTCTGAATAAAACTGCTAGACAATAATACTGAAGTATCTCTTTGGCATAGGTTCATGTTAGATTTATAAAACCAACACAAGCAAGCTATTAGCAGTGATAAAGAGCCATTCTGTCACATTCCTACAGCTTCCAGTCCAAAAGATGCAAAATATATACTCTGAGGTCACCTGTAGCTTGCAATATCTTTAGTAATGGGATACTTATCTAGAAAAGCTGTAAAGAAGCCTGAACCAAAGTGTCTCCTAGTTTTGCTGCCACATTTGCAGGTGGTGAACTGGGAAGCACAATATTGCAGATTTCAGAAGTTATGGGCAAAATTCAAGAATGGGGGCGGGGCTGAAACCAACAAAGGGTGCTTTTCCTGGCAGCATCTAGCCAGCAATGTTCTATCCAGAAGCTCCTGCTGGGGAGATACTATATCATCATGTAATGTTGTAGTGAAGAGGATGTAAATAAAGAAATGGCAATTAGCAATCACCAGGCAAAACACTCCATGTCGAGTGGGCCCAGCCCGGCTGCAGAAACTGATAAAAATGTGTGTTTCTCTCTCCCAATTTTGAGGTGAATGTTTTCAGGACACATTTTTCACCTCTGCCCTAACATTGTTGTGTCAACTCTGAATTTTGGGTGTGTGTGTTGGGGTGGCAGTGAACTTTGCTTGCAAGGTGGCCAAGGGTGCTTTGTGCATCTCTGTGTGATCATCCATCAGCCGCCTGCCAAGATGCCTGCACTTCCTGATTTGACAAAAGCCCCATGGGAGGGGTTAATTCATGGCACCTCCCCTGGGCTCTCATTGATGTGCAGCCTGCCAGGGAACTCACAGGGCAGCGGAGAAATGATTGTCCAGGTGTTCATAGACTGCGGCCACCTCATCACTAAGTTACACACAAGAACCACATGCCCCATCCACAAGAAACTGTCTTCTTCAGAATGGCTGAAGCAATTTCTTTCCCATCAGAATTAATGAGGATGGTCAAAAAAGTAAAGAAACTTTTTGGTATAGTGCCAGCTCTTAGGCACTTTGCTGTGAATCCTTCCTCCCATTCTTGCAAAAGTACAACTCCCTGGAGGAGTCATCAACAGAAACCTGACTTTAAGGCAGATTTTTGGCAGACTTCCTACTTTAAGAGAGGGGATAGAGGAGCAGCCCATAGTCTTGTCAACCAACTGTATACTTTGCTAGGAGTTGTCCATTATTCACCATCAACGCAAAGTGCATTGGAAGAATTTTAATACACCACCATAAAGCATTCTCTTAGAGTTTGGCAGGCTATATAAGAAAAAGAAAGGTACAACCTGTCCTTACTTAATGAATCATTGCACACATCACGCCTAACCTTCTGCCACTATCTTTAGAAAAGGGTGGAAGTTTGTAATTACCCCTCAATGGCAGACCCACTCCCATTACTTAGAAGGAGACGAAAAGATGGATTGCATCTGTCAGCAGTCATTTCAGCTTTGAATGTTTTAAGCAGAAAAGGCAATCTAAGATAATTTATTGGGTAACAGCATGAATGTCAAAAGTTTGTCCAGTGTTGCCACACTTCAGAAGGAGACCGTTTTAGGATATTGCCACATTCCTGAGAACATATGCAGAGCACCTGCTTCTGCAGAGGGGATGGTCAGAGGAAGGCTTGGGACTGTGCTACTAGACCACTCCTTGAATGACACATTGAAATTGCTGAGTAATTCTAGAGCAGTCAAGAAACCATTTTCCAGAGCGTTTAGTCTGTTTAAAGAATGAACAAAGGAAAACTCACACTTACTAGAGATGGCTGACTTATCTGAGATGCTTCTTGGATTAACTCAGAAATAATTCCAAGTTTTTCCAGAAAGAAATCAGGTCATTTTCCAAGCCAGTCCTACGACTCCACAGCTTCATGTCTTGACTTGTCCTGGCAGAAGCAGACACAGCAAAGCCAGTCCATTTGTTTGTATAGCTGTGTCTCATGAGACCTGGGCAAAGTGTCACAAGAACCCACCCGATGTTTAGCGAAGCCCAGCCTCTTGCAAGGCGCCACAAGACCTATCCAGGGAATCCCACTGGCTTTTTGCTCAAATGCCATGTGGGAAAGATCCTGGCAAGGTTTTCAAGAGCGTCTGCTGGGGGCAGGAGAGGTTCCTGCCGTCAGAATCACAGGGAAAGAGTACCCCATTCATTGCTTCTCCTGCTCTGCTGCCTGATAGAGTTATGTACATGAGGCCACATAGGAGAAGGCCCCACCTGGATGGATGGATTAGGAATGTGGCAGGGAATGACTATCTGCTCAGCCTTGGATTTTGTCCTTGTGGTACATTCATTCCTGCCAGTAACTAGGGGTGGGGAAGGTACTATGATCTGGGAGGTTATAAATGACCCTCTAAAGCTCTCAGTGGCCTGGATGCCAGAGCATGTGGCCACAGGCCTGACACCATCCGGCCCCTGGAGATTCAGCTGGTGCTTCATCAGGGACCAGCTCCCCTGCATGTGGGCTTTCCCCAGTGGCTGAAATTTATGGAATGAAGTGTAATAGGGGCAAATGCCAAATTCCACACCTTGGTAGAGGAAACCACATGCATTGTTACAAGGTGAGGGATACTTGACTCAACGATTCAGCAAGTAAGATGAATCTTGGGACTGTTGAGGATTGCAGACTGAATACAAGTCAACAATGCAACTGGGGCTGCATTAATAGAAGTATCACATCTGAATCACATGGTGTACTGGTTCCCACTGAGGTAGGTGGAACACTCTGTCTGCTGCCTCAACCAGGGACACTCTGCTATGCGGCTGCATGCAACCTTTCCCAATGAGGACGGGCGAGATGCCTGTGCAGCACGTTGCTCCCTGCGTCCCTCCTACCTGACAGGATGGACGGTGTGCCTGATCAGTTCTTGTCATCTAGGATTCATGGCTGGAGACAAGAGAGGAATAGGTTGTTTTTCCCCATCTCCCTGTCCTTGCTGGCCACTCTTTCTGGTCACCTGTGCTAAAAGATTGGCACTTGGTAATGGGTTGGGATAGAGTTAAGTTCCCCCACAGCAGTTGCCTTGAGACCCCCCCCCCCATTTCCCCTTATTAGCTTTTACAAATCACCAAGTCAAGTTGGCAGCCAACTGAAATTTGCTCATCCCATGTTCACTGCACTATCTCAATCATCTTGGAATTTCCCAGATCTGCTTCAAGTGGGAGTTTGTTCAGTCATTTCAATAAACAGAAATTTCAGGAAACAGAAACAAGACCACAGCTTTGAACTGCCTCTAGGTATGGTATTCTGCACTCCCGTTTTACTCTTCTGAGTGCTGTGCTCAAAAGTTTTCCTCCACATTCAAGGGCTGGCATGTGTCTTTGGAACGGGTGATGGAAGTGCTGCTGGGGAGAGACACCTTTTATACACGCAGGAGCTCACCGTTTCTGCAGTAACACTGTGTGACAGTGTGGTGCTGTCCAACAGAGGCAATGTGGTGGGTCAGGCTGGAGCCAGAGAACAACTTGCTTTGAAAGGAGCAAGAACAAACAGCCCGGCATCACCACTTGCCTCCTGGTAACCCCCCTCCCTATCCTTCCTCTTCCCCACGCTTTCCATGACCTACAAAGGGGGCCATAAAATTAGGGAGGCAGTCTTATTTCAATGCTGGTTTTGACTCAATGGCTATTTCTTCTCAGCCATGCTACCAAGTGTGGCGTTATCATTTCAACTGTGAATCAAGTCTACACACGCTTAGTAAGTGCCTTAATATTGTGTGCATAAACAACCCATCTCATTCAAAAGACAGAATGTACCTTTACAAAGAATGCTGCCTGTTCAAACCGTAATCGCATCTTGCACGAGGCTGGTGAACCCTGTACATAAGTTTCTGAGTCATAACTATCCTATATGTGCACCTGTTGTGCGACGTGTCATATGATTGTTAACATTTTTGTCAAAAACATGCTACTTTTAAAAGTCCTTTCTAATCTCATCCTCCTGTGGATAGAAATTAGAGGCACTCTTTGTTGATGATGCTATTACTGAGCAAAGGAAATGGCTGCAGCAGTCCGCAGTCACTCTGCCTCTTTGCATTCAACACCCCCTCCCCAATTATCTTTGCTAAACTGGTAAATAGGAGAGATTGATCATTTTCTAGCAGCAGTGTCAAAACCACAAATACATAGGAAATTGCTTGACTCCATCAACCTGGATGTGTGTGCATCAGTTAAATTGTTTTTTCTTCATGACAATCTCTTACTGATAGTGGATTGGAATTTTCAGAAATGAATACATGGCCTTCTCACATAAGGCACCGTTCTGAGCTGCATCTTGATGAGTTCTGTTAAACCAAGGCATGCTTGTTTTGCTTCTTCTGGATTCTGTCTCACATGCATTTCGCAGTGCGGGCTCTGTGGTTCCTGCCACCAACTGAAAGTTTAGATTATTCCCTTGAAAGCATTTGCTAAGTGTCAGGGCTGTGTCATTGGACTGGACTTTTCTGGCCCTGTCTGTTTGAATTGCACAGTCAACTCCATCTCACTAAATGAGCTGCTTGGCCTTTAAAACAAGGATCATGGGAAATCCCAACAGATTTGGCATGAGGAGTCTGGGGTTCAGAAGTGGTGATGCTGTCAGTGTAGGCCTCATACATAGATCTCTCTATCTCCACTTCCTCCATCTTCTACTAATCCGTTCCTGGCCCCACTGGGCTGCAGCTTGGTCCCCAGAACCAACTCCCTTGCAGGGCTGACTCTGGGTCTGTGGGCCCAGGGTGGCAAGCTGCGGTTTTAAATGTCACATGAGGGCCCAGAGCTAAGCTACATCAGGGATGTTGTGGGAACATCTCATGTTGGTGCTCTGAGACCACCAGATGAGCCTTTACCTGCTGGGCTTGAACTGTACTCAGCAAGACCACCTGGGTTGCTGCTGTCTCGAGATTCCTAAAACCCCATCCTTCAAGGACTAGCAAGTGCACATTCCATGCTGACTTTCTTTGCACTCTGTATGTGGGAACACAGTCCCATCTGGCAGCAACATGGCCACAGGCCTTCTCTGGGATAGCACCCTCCCTCCAGAATGAGCTTCCCTCTGGTGTATATCAGGCACCTGGAAGGGTGATTTTGACAACTAACAAAAACATGTCCATCTAGATTCTATCCCATCTTTTCTTAATTGTTTACTTATCTAAATGCTGTTAGGCTTTTAACGGTGCCTTCTTTTGTAATAAGTTGTGGACACGTTTCAGGATTTATTTTAAAATGGGACATGGTATATAAATGTTCTAAAACAGTTAATCAATGGATAAATACATAGAGCCATTCATAGCCGCAGGCACTTTGCTGTTGTATAAATGTTAAAGAGGAGAAGAGAGGGAGTGACAAGGGGTCAACGAGGTGTGAAAACGGTTCAGCAAAGGGTCTTGTATCCTTTTATCCCGTGCTGAGCACAACAAGGGACATGAAAAAAACACACACAAAAGAATAGAAGTTTTCTATTGAGGACTGATTAGAAAGAAAGAAGAAACTGGAGTGGTGCTGAACTGAAAGCAACCTTGCTTTTTCTCAAGGGCAACCAGGACCTAATGAAACACAGCCACTTAATAGGCGAGAGGAGACTTAAAGCCGATTCCCTTTTCTTTCAGAAAATATCTATACAGTTCTCTAGAACTGCCTTCCCCTCTTGATGTGCATGCCAAAACTCCCACTGTGCCTAGCTTCCAAGCTGGCAGAGGATGATGGGGGTTGTAGTCCAATGCATCTCAAGGCTGCCAGGTCTGGGAAGGGTGCTCTCAAACCATCAATCAAAACTGTAGATTTTAAAATATGAGAATTATATCTGTAAAGATCTGCTCAATGAATTATTACTAGTATTGATACCAAAATGTGGAATAATAGCCTAGCCATCATCTTTGACAGCAACTCAAAATCTCTGTAATTTTTGTGTTGAAAAACTTATATTGAATTCCTTTTTACTCTCCCGAATTTCTGTGAGAATGCAATCCACCCTTTTCCTGCGCCTTTTTGTATATTTCCCCCTCCCTCAAAGCCAAAGTATTCCTACTCTAGGGTGGAATTTGTGTTTCTTCTTTCGAAAGATGTTTGACAGCTCCTCCTGGGAGAAGGTCTTGGGCTCTTAAAATTTTTATTAGGCTCCAATATTTGGCATTTTTAAGACTAGACTTCTGTCTTTGAGGAAACGCATTTGATGGCATAAATATTTTAAGCTGCAACAACAGCCAAGAAGGAGGATTGTCGACATGTTGCATATCATTTGTCAGGGAGTGCCTGAGTGTGGAAGGGGGACTGTGAAGCTTTTGTAAGTCAAATGCAGAGGAAGTAGAAAGACTTTTCCAGGACAAGCATCACAGATAACTGGGTGTTGTGCAAGATCTCTTGCTGCCCAAGGCAAGCCACTGTTCCTGCTGTTGGGCCGCCTGATGCAGGCTTCTCCACCAGCCTCATGGGTGGGCTGGTCCTATACTTACAGCCATTGTGTATACATTTATTATATTTATAGCCTACCTTTTTCTTGTGTAAAGAACTCAGAGCAGCTTATATCGTACTCCTCCTGCCCTCATTCTTATTCCCACAATAACAACCCTGTGGGGTAGGTTGGGCTGAGAGTCTGTGGCTGGCCCAAAGTCACCTGGTGGGTTCCATGGCTGAGTGTGGACTAGAACCCAGATCGCCTGAGTCCCAGTACTGCACTCTTAACCACTACACCACATTGGCTCTCCTTGGTGTATAAAAACTCAAATTACAAGGTAGTGTTCCTAGAAAGTCAATTTAAACTGCATTGATGCAAACCTCACTGAATAAGGGTTAACTCAGATTGCAGGGGAGTTCTAGACTAGAGCACAAAGTGTTTATCAGGGAACAGTGGCACAGTATCTGCGCAAAACTTATTTATCACTGATGGAGGATATGATAATGAATAGAGCACAGTTTCCATTCTGTAGAAAACATGACCTTGTGCCACAGGCAAATGCAATGTAGGAGTAGCAGGAGGTGCTGTGCACAGGGAAATGTTTAAAAACATAAAGGTTGGTTTGGGGATTTGCTTGTATCATTAAACTATGTGAGAATGTGATGGAGGAAACAAGAAGAAGGTTAAAAAATGGAAAGAGAAATGCAAAAGCTCTTGTTCCCTTGCGAGAAATCATGGAGAAAGAGGAGAGGAAGAGGAGGGAAATAGGGGAGGCTGAAATGCTGCTTGCTGCCCTTCTGCACCTCCCATGGAGTCCAGCTTGTGGGATCGGCACTCCAGTTGCCCTCCAGCCAAAAGAAATCCCCAAACATAAGTGCACCTCTCTGCCAAGATCCTTGCAGGATGTACATGTGTTTCTCTGGCTCATGTGTTTCTTTGGTTTTGATCGGTGGGAAGCTTTTAAGAGGAAGAAGAAATTGAAGAGAGGAATGTCCAAGCGTATTTTTAACTGAGCCGATGAATGGAATTCCTCATATGCTCTGGGTTTCCCAACAGCGACTCCTGAACTGTTTTTAATGCTGCCTTAAACTCTGAAAGTTCATCATCAGCAGGATCCCAACAGGTCAACTGCTTTGGAAGCATACTTAAACACAGACCATAGGGAATGCATTTCCCCTTGCTAGCCAGTGTTCTGATGAGGCTACATATTATCACAGGAAGGGGGATTCTGAAATAAACCACCACAGTATATCTTCAAAGTGCCACTGTGAACTGTACTGCATGCTTGCTATGATATGCCATCAAGTAGCTCCATGGCCGGAATGAGCCCAACAAACAGATGTTCTTCTGAGAGCATTTTTAATAGCCCACCATGGGATGGCTTTCTGTATGAATTCAAGGAATCAGCACGGAAGACCACAGGAAGTGGGAAATGCTTCACTGAAGGCAGATGTTTGCCTTTGCAGTAGTCACATTTTCAGCAAATGCTATTTATATATTAACTGCCATGGACAATTTGCAGGCAGGGAAGGGAGAAGTATATTTCCATTACAATTCATGAAAAGATATGCCTTTCTGTACGGCTTTTGCTATGATTTCACCAAAGTCTGGAGGTATGCTAAAATTCATTCACACTCAACCAGTACACCACAGTGGCTCTACAAAGCTATGTATGGACATGTTGTGGTTAGAGGAACGGGGTGTTATTGAGCATGATCTAGCTCTCATGGGACGAGCCATTCTCTCTGGTGCAATCATATCATAGGGGAATCCATTTTGGGGGTGGGAGTCCTCTCGGCTTGGCTCCACAGATTCTGCTCACCTGTTTTGCAACCATGCATTGGACTTAAGGGCAAAGTACGGCGAGCTTTTGCAGGGGTCCGAGCCCATGAAAGTGCCACACAAATAGCAATTTCAGCCTCTGTTTGGCCCATGCAAGTGCTGTGCAAGCAGCACCCATCACCCAACCATGTGCTTTGAAAGAAGGTTGCCAGTTGCACAACTGGAATTCCACAAGCATTTGCCGACTTCCACTCAGCTCTGCTCGCTTCCAAAGCGAGGGCCAAACATGAGAAGAACTTATGCTTGGCAGAAAAGGCCTAGATTCCGGGAAGGGGCATGTCACATCTTATTTTGCATTAAACCCCAGTTGTGATTTGTAGTCTGCCTGGTGAAAGCCAATGTCCTAACAACGATATTTTCAGTCTTAGTGGTACCAAGCCTCCCTTAAGTCCTCATGCTGACAGAGTGGTAATAGGCAAATGTAACTTACACAAATATTGGAATCAGTAAGCATTTTGTTCTCCTCCGCCTTGTCATCATAATCCATCAAACAAAAACCCATTTGTCAAAGAGAGGACAGTTCATTAGTATTCAACCACCATTTGGGGAGAGTAAAGAAGGAACATATAAAAATTGATGTTGCAAAGCTTAACAAATGAGAGAATAAGGAAAGTGCAGTTCAGGAAATTGCAGACCTGCCCTCGAGAGCCACTTTTAGGTCAGTTGTCTGCATTTTGATATTACATTTGTTTTAGAGGTGGATTCTAAGTTATTAGGTTGGGAGGGAAGCCAATTTACAGCTAGGTGACTTTAATATCAAGGGGATTCAGTAAATGAGAAGCTAACAACTCCTGGGACACAGTCTGGGTCAAAAAGGTGCGGCACTTCTGATCGCCAGAATATAATTCAATTTTACAAATAAATTACAAAATGACTCAGTAGGTCTTTCATTTGCCCACCCTAAAAATCTAAGTGCATACATTGTGGTTAATGGGAGTGGTGAATGTGGATTAACATCAACCATTGTGCACATTTGTTGGACACTGTAAATTTGGGACAATGATGGGGCAAAACATTTCAGCCAGTACATTCTCTGAATTGTATCGGAAAATACGTGGAACATCTTAGTATCATCATTTCACATATTGCTGACCCAACCCTATATGCATTTCCTACATCTGGATATTCTGCACATTCACTATATGTTTGCATTGTCCTTGAAATCCAGAGGTGTGCACCGTATCCCATTTTCATGCCCATTCTTTAAATCCAGCATATATTACAAACTGCTGTTATGTGTGATTACTCCAAATCGGGATGCCTTAAATTCCAGGAAAGAGTTATGTTGATCCAGGGATCAAGGTGGGGAAAGCTATTATTATGAGTATTAAGATATTATTAGAAAGTAGGATATTGTTTTTTTAATATTAAATTAAGGACACAATCCTATGTATTTCTAGATAAAACAAATCCTAGAAATCCCAGCATTCCCAGTATGAATGGGATGTTTTTTATATCCAAATGTACATAGGATTACACCTTTAATTAGTAATAATTGGAAGCTCACTTTTATTGGTATCTCTTTTATCTGTACTGTTTTAAGGGCTCAGTCCATTCCCCCCTTGCTCTCTTCCTCTACTCTCTCTTTCTCCTAATTACTGGTGGTTACATGGCCTAGATTTGTGCAGTGTTTCCCCCATTCTAAAAGCTTTAATTGTCTCTCCTAATTTTAAGGCAGAGCTACACAGTACTGAAAGCCAGAGCTACACAGTACTATATGCTGCATCTTGGCCCTGTCCCTTTGGCTTTTGGGCCCAACCACCCCTCCAATTCATCCCCCAAAAGCTTCTCCAAAACTTCAAGCCTACGTTCCAGGTCTGCTTTCGGCCACTTGGATGATCTGCATTTGACATAAGATGGCATCATTTGTATTTCCATTCTTAAGAGCAAACTATATGCATCTTTAAATGCATGACTCTTTGGGCCAAACCAGATGTGAACATAAAAACTAGAGCGATGCTGAGCCGGATTACGGGGCCATCTGTCCCGACATTCTCTGAACACAGTGGCCGACCAGCTGCCATGAAAAACTCACAAACCAGACAGGAGTGCAATGACATCATTCAACATGTCTATTAAATTCACACTCACTGGTCTGGTGATAAAGCAGAAGTGGAGGGGTTCACTTTTTAGCCTGCATGGAGCATGCAAGGTACGGAAGGAAAACCTTCACCCCGCCCACCCCTTCCTTCCATACCTCCTGGTTCACCCATGAGGTAAACCATGATCTTTCATGCTGGAATTTTCCTCTAACACAAATGAACCTTTTTCAGTTTGAAAATGCCTGAACTTCAAGATCATTTTTAGGATCCTGCTTGGGTGCTGCCAGTGTCGGACATGGCATGAATGGTTGCTCTCAACAGGGCTTTCTTAACACTGGCACCAAATGTATAGATCTTTGTTCCTAGGGAATTTCCCCTTTCCCCTTCCTGTTGGTTTTTTAGGTGCCAGGTAAAATGGATTAGTTCCTGCCTTATACTACATTAGGCAGACTGTTCCCCATACTAATAGTGGATTTCAAGGGTTTAAGCCAGGGATTTTTCCCCCAGCCCTACTTGGAGATGACAAGAATTGAATCTAGGACTTTTTGGGTACAAACCATGTACTCTACCACTAGGGTACCACTGTGAACATCTGGGGGATCCCATTGTTTTTAGCTGTAGCTATCACTGGTTCTGTGGAGGCCCTGCCATGGTGATGGTGGTGATGTGGTTTGGTTTTTCATCTCCTTGCCCGTTCCTGTCTCTGCCTCCGTCCCTCTCTGTGTGTGGTTTGCTTTGCTTTGCTTTGCTTTGCTTTGCTTTGCTTTGCTTTGCTTTGCTTTGTTGCTAGGGTAGCAGTTCTCTCTTTTAAAATATCTTTGTTATCAGCATGGCTTTTCAGAACAAAATTCATAGTCTGGCATACAGAGAATCAAGAGGCAACATCTTAATAAATAAACAGAGCAGCATGGCAACAATTCTCAAAAATGCAACTTCCAGTGACTGCATCCAAAGTTATCACGCTATCCATTAGACACATTCATGGAGGATGAGACTATCAATAGCTACTAGTCATGAGGATTACAAATGTTACATCCAGTACAAGAGACGAAGTGTCTCTGTGTGTCAGTTGCTGAGAACATAAGCAAGAGGGTGCTATTTTGCTAATATCTGAGAAGGTTCCTGGTTTTTGTTTTCCTTTCCATGGGCATCATGAGTTGCCACCATGCAAACAGAATGCTGGGCTAGATAAGTCTTAGCTTTGATTCAGGACTGGGCTTCTTATGGACTTATAAGCAAGAAGATTCACCTGTTCACACAGTTACATTCTCCAGAACTTCTCCATTTCATATGTGCAACACGATCTCTGTTTTATTCCAGTGTGCCTATCATGGCTTTCTCCAAAGAATTCTGGTGAGGGTGCTGAGCATTCTCGTACAGAATGTCTGTCCCCTTTTCCAATCCTTCATTTCCATGAATGTCTGTTAAACCAGCTAAAGAATGAGATCCCAGTCATTCCCCCCATGGCAGAAAGCCCCAACACAATGTGTGCTAACACAATGTGTTAAGCATGACAGACATAGTCATATGCAGAGCTGACTTATGGAAATCAATGGGTAGCATCCAATGTTAAATTAATGCAGCTTAAGTTTCCCTTGTCTAACTTATGTCCCGTTCATTTTAATGGCTCTTCTGTACATTTGACTAACATTGGACACTACCCAATGGGACCTACATTAGCCATGGCAAAATTCTCATTGCTTTGAGTTGGTCTATTTGAAGTATGACGAAGTCAGCATCTGGCCCTTCATTTCCTCCCCAGTGCCTCACTGCTCTGCTTGGCATTGTCTGTCACATGTATTAGCACAGAATACGTACTGAGCCCCCTCTGATGGAAAGGAGAAGACCAACAGCTGCCCTGAGAATCCAGAAAGCAATCTTAAAAGCCTAGCAGCAGATTTATATTGGAGCTGGATTTATGAGTCTCACTGGGAAACTTTTTATGGACTCCTTGGAGGCCACTGTGTTGCCAATCAACTATAGAAAGGTGCTTACTTTCCATGACATCTGAGAGACCCCATCAGAGTTATAGGATTTCTAGTTACAAGCTACTGATGAACTAACAACCCAGTCAAAAAGAGTGTTGTTTGAATCATAGATACAAAAACTGAATGCCTCCAAAACTACATGTATACCTTTCTCTGAAGAGATAATTTTCATTTCTTATCTGTAGGGTCTCTGAAGTAACAGTAAGCTACCACATTAGCTCAACATGGCTTTCTTTATTTTGTTTAATTTTTACAGCCCTTCTATAATAGCTACCAGCCTGCCTTCACTTTTTCAGGTTTTGACTTTCCCAGGCTTTTAAACCATTAAAATGCAGATTAACTGTACTACAAGCAGATTTATTCTGATAGCTCCTTCAAATCCATTAGGATTGCCAGACCCTGGAAATAATTTCCTAGCCTCCTAGGGGTTCATTATGTAAGGATTTGAATGTGGCATGAAGGAAAGGGCCAGTAGGAATTGCCTTTTGAAAATAATGCGCAAGATCACAACTGATATAGCATACCTGTTTTGCATTCAATGGGCTTCTGGCCCCAGTACTGTGAGCGTGTATATTGTAGCTTTGTTTACAAAATCAGAGCACCCATCTAATGGCCTTTGCAAGCAGTTTCATGGCTTTTTTCATTGTTGGACTAGAAACCATGTTAGAATATTGATCGTTTATCCTCTAGATTGTAGAAACCTTTAGCCATTTCCTTCAAGGAGCACCTCAAGATTCTGACATGAGCTTTTCCACTGTATTCCTATCATCTATAACCCATTTCAAATTGCAATTAGCTTGGGATGAATCTAAGAGTACTCTGCCCCTCCCCCACTATGCTTTTTTAATCAGCAAAAGGCGATGTTTAGAATTGTATATATTTTAATAATCGTGCCGCTGCTTTCTTTGTTAATTGGCTTGAGAAGCACTTCAAGGCAGACACAGACAGAGCTGTATTCTCAGTCTAATACAGCGTGAATATGTTGCCTGACTTTGGCTGTGGAAAGAAGATTGTACTTAGCAACATCTCTTGGGGGCTCAATCCTATGCATGTTTACATAGGAAAGGTCCTATAATTCCTAGAAGCTGTGGGGCTTTCTTCTGTCTAAACATGAATAGTATTGTGCCTTGAGTAAATTAAGATTAAGTGGATTAAGACAACACAGATATTGTTGTGATTAGGGATGCGAAGCTGTAAATTGGAGATTAACTCCAGAGCACCAAAATTAAGGCCAGTTGAAGTGGCTCACATTTCCTTCCTTCCTTCCTTCCTTCCTTCTCTCCCTCTGTGGCTAAATAGGCTTTAGTGGGGGCACATTTGAGCAAACACACAGAAGGAACTACTCATCCACTGGGGCTACTCATCCACTGCAGCTTTTCTCTCCAGCTGCATATCCATGGTGCTAAACTCCACTTCCAAAATAGATGGATAGTTCCTTTAAAGGTGAAAAGAAAAGCTGCAGTGGGTAAAAAGCTCCATCAGCATGGGAATCAGCAGTCTCCGCAATATATGCGTGCGCATACAGAAGGATTTGGTGAAGTGTCAGGTAGGAGATCCTATGGGTACATTATTCTTGTTGCTAAAAATTAGATAGATCATGGAAAGATAGATAGATAGATAGACGGATGATAGATAGATGATAGATAGATAGATATAGACAGACAGACAGAAAGACAGACAGACAGGTGGATGGACGTAAACACATGCGCATACTTCCATGCTTGTAGACAGACAGGCAGAGGTACAGCTAGGAGCCACCTTTAGAGGATGCTAGGAAGGTGGCTAACAAGGGTAGGGGCTTTTCAGTTGTGGCACCCATCTGTGGAATAGTCTCCCCAGAGATGTGCACCAGGTGCAAACTTTGTATACAAAGGCCAGGCTAAGCCTTTTTTATTCTTGGAATATTTTAATTTATGTTAGTTTAATTTTAACTTAATTTTAATTTTAGGTTGTTATTTGTAATTGATTAATTTTAACATTTTAATTGTTCTTTATAAGATGCTGCCCAAGCTGTTAGTGAATGATGTCAATATGGCTGTTACTTCTGCTGGGGGAATGGATGTTTTTATTGGTACTAATGTTTTAGTTTTAATTAGTTAATATGTTGGTTTTATGCTTTGTTGATGCTTTTAACTGTGTAGATAGATAGATGCTAGATAGAATAACTTAGCATATATGTCACCCTGTCTGTAACCTAGCTCAGAGACCGTGAAAATGGGACACCTGGCATTTAGCATGCATACTAAGGGAAGCCTAGAGGCATGTACCCCAGGGTTATTTGGCTTGTCAAATACCTCAATGAATTTAAACAGGGTCATGCATTTCAGCTGCAGTTCCATCTTCAGCCTCTAGGCAACAGGCACTCCTGTGTGGCTTGGCCGTTAATATCATTTGAGGTCAGTGGGAAGTAGAGGGACAGAGTTATTCAGATACCATTCGCCCTTGCTGTGGAGAATCCCCCATTGTGGGAATGGAATGGACAGATCCCTTCCACAAGTTACTATAGGGGTACGCCATGGCAGGGGCCATGCCTAGGAGTGCCAGCAGCTGTTCCTTCATGCAGCCAAGGTTCTCACAATATGCCATGCCATGGTGGTTTATAAGCTGGATGGCTAATGCTGCTGCCTGAACTCAGTTGGAGTGGTGAACAAACCATACTTTGGGGTCCGGACGACACAACAAGCCACCCCAGCTTGTAAACCACCATGGCTTATTGCATTGTGTGAACCCAGCCTGTGTGTCCATGTCTTCCAGCTGTATAACTTGTGTGAAGACTTCGTTGGCATGATGGGCCATGGCAGAGACCATGCCTCACATGGCTTCCGTAAAATGGGAGAGTCACAATCTATCCAATCTGACAGCCATGTGACTTTGCTTGATGGCTTGACTACTCCAAATGAATGGATGTTCCACCAGGGTGCGTTCACAAAAGTATGTATGGGCGGCCATTTCATTTCAGCACTAGCTGGAAGCCCTTTCTATATTATGGAGGCTGATCTGTTATCAGTCTTGTTTGTTAGTGCATTGACAGTTACTGAGCAAAATAAGCCGCCCCGAGGCCTCGGCAAGGGGTGGCATAGAAATGTTTTAATAAATAAATAAATAAATAAATAAATAAAATATTCTCCCATTCTCAACTTTCAGGGAGAAAGCAGGAATTTTGAATGGCTAGGAATTTCCCTCCCTAGTCTTTCAGTCCAGGAGACTGTGTAAATATTCACATTTAGTTAATCACATTAAGCACAATTGCTGTTGATGTGTCCAGTTTCTCTTGCTTTGGTGCCATTTTCCCTCCTAGCTGTTACTTATTCCTCATTATTGGATGAGTTGCACTGGTGGTCCTGTCCAGTTGCAGATCACAGAAGGGGTGGGATTATATCACAATCCCAATAGCCAATCAGATTGGGTGGGTGATGTCTCTGTAGGGAAGTGAATGGAGAGTGAGGACAAGCAAAGGCAGGGTGAACAACATGAACATTTTCACAAGAAGTGCACAAAGCACTATACAAATCTCAGCACTATTGCAATTCATATTACATTATATTCTGCATTTCCCCTTCTTTGCAAGGATCCCAATTCCTGTTGCATAGTTCTCCGCCACTCCATTTTTAACCTCACAACAACAACCCTGTAAATTAGGTTAGGCAGAGCATGTGTGTGCAGCCCAAAATCACCCAGTTGGCTCTATGGTGCGTGTAGACTAGAACCTGGATCTCCCTGGTCCCCAGTCCAACGCTCTAAGCACCCATCACACTGCTCTCAGTGTTCATAATCATTTAAAACAGTGACTTGCTCTACTGTTTCTGCCTCTGAACTCACTCCAGTCTCTCCAGCTCCCTAAGCTGTGTGCTTTGACAGTTCATGTTTGGCTTTTTCCCCTTTTCCAAACAGGCATTTTCTGAGATAACAAGCCACCTTGAGATCACTGGAACGAAATATGTATACTCCACCTGTACTGACTAAAGAAAATATTTTCTTAAGTTACATGGAAACAAAACAAAAGAAGGAAAACAAACCTGTGGCTAAATTTATTTATAATGTATTCATTTTTAAAAATATATATATTTCTGCCAAAGCACCCATCCAAAGTAATAACTTTAAGAACAAACTAAAAATAATATTGGCTTGCTATCTGTTATTTTATTTTATTCATCTTAATATTTATACAAAACCCCATTTCCATAGACTCTGCATGGTTTACAAGAAGTTAAAATGAAAAATGAATAATATTGACCAAGTAATTGTCAAGTAATATTGACACATTAAATAAAACTGACATGAGAACTAATGTGGGAAGGCCTGTCTTTAAATCCTTTTAAAGGTGGGAATTTGGGGAATCATACACATCTTCCCCAGCAGACCGTTCCACAGCTTGAAGGCAACCATTGTAAAAGTCCTCTGGGTAGTTGAAATTAATCTTAGAAAGGCAGACTTCAGAAGATTATCCCCAGAGGACCTTAGCTGTATGGGCAAAGAACACTCCTGAAGGTATTTTGGACCC
This sequence comes from Varanus komodoensis, assembly GCF_004798865.1. Classification (NCBI taxonomy): domain Eukaryota; kingdom Metazoa; phylum Chordata; class Lepidosauria; order Squamata; family Varanidae; genus Varanus; species Varanus komodoensis. Next base: position 6,328,552 of record NW_025335727.1, on the reverse strand, counting down.
AAGCCATGAAGGGCTTTGAAGGTAATTACCAACACCTTGTGCTGTATCCGGAAATGAATTGGCACCCAGTACAAAGACTTTAAAATAGGTGATATGGGGTCTCTCCATGGTGTCCCAGAGACCAGCCATATTTTGTATGAGTTGCAGTTTCTGGAGCAGGCAGGAGGGGAGCCCTGTGCAGAGCGCACTGCAGAAATCGAGCCTCGAAGTGAGCAATGCGTGCACTGCTGCTTTCAGGTCATTCTCCTGCAGGAAGGGAAACAGATGGCGAATCAGCCAAAGCTGACAGCAGGCACTCTTGACCCTCTGAGCTGGCATCTGAAAGGCCTGGTCAAGTAACACCCCCAAACTGCAAACATGGTCTTTTAAGGGGAGTGTGATCCCATCTAGAACTGGTTGATACAGCTAGTTGAAAGTTGTTAAGGGCCGGTGTGTTCAAAGTAGGTTTCTTGAGAAGGGGCTGTGCAGTAGCCTCCTTCAGGCAGGCAGGAACCTCCCCTCTCTGAAGGAGGCATTGATGCTAAGGCATCACAACTCTCTCAGTGCTTCCACCTCCTGGACTACCAGCCAGATGGACACGGATGGAGAGGGCAAGTGGTTTTCCCGACCAGTCCAAGCAGTCCAATATTGTGTTCCTACACAGTATTGAGTAACTTGTGCACAACTGGTAATCATGCTAATTGAATCCATTTCAGTTCCAGATTGAAACAAAAGAAACATGGAAAGCCAAAGGAGGGTGAATTCTTCTGCAAAGTAATACGATTCTGAAGTGCTTAACTGTATTTGAATTGTGCCCAAGATTTTTCAGGAAGCTCATGACTAAATGAAGAACAAATGGCAGCTCTATCTGACTTGCCAGCCCCTATCAACCCATTTTGGGAGGCCCTCCAGCACTGCACAAGTGCACATGAGTGAATGTGCTAAGAACAGATGAAGCTCATCATGTCAGTCCACCGGAAGAAGTCACAGTGGTCTGGTTGCTGGCAATGGCGAACCCAAGAGATGGTCAGAATCACCAAGGGTTGCCAGTCCCTTGGTCCTCTCATGGGTATCACAAGGGACATCATGGCAGGACCAAAAAGTCTCCCCCAAGAGCATAATATCATAGGAAAGTACAGCTGTTCATCACTTGGGTAAAGGTTCCTTTACAAGCAATAAAAGATCAAACGTAAAGCTGGTTTTCTCCTAAGAGAAACACCCTTTGGGGGCATCCACTTCTCTACCCTATTTGGGTGGTGCTATTTAAAGCCCAGAGGAGGCATTTTCCACAAAAGGTTCACTTTTATGGAATTTGTTGGGAAAATGATATTGTCCGGTTTCCTCTTAGCAAGAGCAGTTTGTTTTCTGGAGCTTCAGTGTTAACATGTTTTCAGGGAAGTTTACATAAAAAAAACAACAAAAATGAAAACAGAACAGAATAGAATAGAATAAATTCAACAAAATAAGGGTGTTTTGTTTTGTTTTGTTTTTTGGCTGGCTGCCTTCTTTCATCTTGTGTTGGGGGGGGGTTATCTATTCAGGAACTGACATAGATTATTTATGTGAAATATGCCTTTCCCACTATTCTGTCTCAACCAAGACCCACAGGATGGAAAAAGCTTTTGGAGAAACATAAAATAACAGTAAAATGAGAACAGGTGATTTTGGATTATGTTCTATCCTGGTTCTTTTTCTGACTTTGATAGCTTTTGTGGAGCTTGAGTCAGATGAAGTTAGTGGTATTTACATCTCATCAAAATTAATGGGATAATTTTGTCACAACTTAAGTCTTTTTGAAATCAGTGGGGACTTGAACAAGCAACTTTGTCTGGGTTCAACCCCACATAGTTGAGACCGTCTTAGTCTTGTTGTTATCTGATGATTTCAGAATCTGAATTGTGCAGTATGACCCATATAAAATAAGAATCTATGAATCTAATGGCCCCCTTTTTAATGACTCATTCCTCAACCTTGAGAGCACTAGAGTGTGACTCTGAGCACATAATGAGTTCATTTCTTCATTGTGCAATCACGCCTTAACCCACATACCCTGGAGCAAATGGCAGGGTTACCTTGTAGATTTTGGCTCCAGAATCTATTTTATTTGGAAATTAACCATTGTACAATAGCATGTTTCCCTTGCCCTCCCCCTAATAAAATTATTCCATTATCATCCATTGCTGTTTATTTTCAACTATAGTACATCCAATATCCATTTCCAAGTGTAATACAGTTGACTTGATTTTATAGTACATTAGCTTTGCCCAAATGCATTTATTATATTGAAACCCCTATTAGGTACCTGCAGTGGGAGCAAAACCTCAAGATTTTTCTTTTACTCTAGCCAGTAGGAAATTAAATGTCTTGCGCACAAAAAGATCCATGGGTGAAAAGTTCACTGTTATGCCCCACACCTCCATATAGTCAATACCAGAGGCAGCTGTTACAGTAATTTAAAAATGGATGCAGTAAGACCACTACCTTGATGAATTTGCTGCTCCCACACCACACCGCATAATTAGATATGGTAAACATATGCAGTGTGGGCCGGCTATGAAATAATAAATGATTTATTTCATAATGAAGGCTCTCTTCAATCTATTAATCACATCAGAGCAAACCTCTCGAGGGTTTTCATATAAAATGCACTCAAGTAATATTTATGCCATAGCAAACATCTGGAGATGCACTGGTTTCTGAACAGGGAAAGTGTTTCTGACCCTGATTTGAAACTTGTTACACCTTTTCTGGCTGGGTCTGACTCAAATATAGGCCTTCGTCTCACACTGAGTTTGACAAAAAGTGAATCACACAATCACTTTCAGTAATAGCAAGCTCACGTCAAGTAACCAAGCCCTTGCTGCCAAGATTAACAACAGAAGAATTGGGTCAAATGTTGCAATTCCATCACTCCTGAAAGTTGTTCCAAATGTTCTGGGAATGAGAACCCGCTCCAAAAGGTGCCATAATTTGCCTTGATTCCAAGAGCAGCACAGGCACTAACACTGTAACTGGACCACCATTCCCTGCCTGTAGGGAACTGGGGAAGGCTGGAAGACATGTAGACGTGCTGGGTCCTCCAACACTTTCAAGTGAATGGGTCCCCTGGAGGAGTGCTCTGCCTAGGAGCCACCAGTATTCCAGATCCAGCATTGCTTGTCGCCATCCCCAAGCCCATCCCGTTTGCAGCAAATCTGTTGCTATCCCAACCTGAAAAGTGATGTTCCTCATCAGGTCTCCTAGGAAGGGCCATATTCTGAACCAGACGGTTGGTTTATCTAGCTCAGTACTGCCTACACTAACTGGAAATAGCCACACCCAGAAATCACAAGCTCCCAGGTGTGTGTGTTTTAAACCCAGGTCATTGCAAACGAATTGGGAATATATGAGTGTGCTTGTTCCCATCACCAGTGGAAACTGGTTAGTCCCATGTCATTGGAGCAGTTCATCCACTCTGGATTTCCACATGGAGCTATCCATGGTGCTGAAGTGGAGAGTTTTGGGGGGATATGGTTCAACACCATGGGCAACTCCTTTAGAGTTCAGAGAAAGCACCAGAGTGGATAAACAACTCCACCCTGGAGTCACCCCCTACTGCTCATCACTTCCATCACCACCAGCAGGAGCTAAACAAACACACTCCATCTTCAGGTTGGTTAGCAAGACATCCGAACTGGGAATTCTGGGTATTATCTCACAAAACATCCTGTAACTCCTAATTTGGACATGCGAAGCCACCCAGGACAGACCACACTGGGTTGTTTACACCTGGTGTGAGCTATGGAGGCAACATGATCAAACATGCTTGCTCGCACCAGCTTTATTTACAACTATCTGGGGTTTGTTTCTTTGTTTTTAAAGAGGGGGTTGGCCGGTATTTTTCCAAGGCTTCAGGGAGTTTTGGTTTTTTGTTTGTTTTCCTCAGTCCCACCTGGAGATTTCAGGGATTAAACCTGGGACTTCTGCACATCAAGTATATTCTCTGCCACCAAGCTAGTGCACCTCCTTTTTTATCTGAAAAAAATCTAAATTTTGCAAGCAGACTTCTTGTTCCCGTCTGGCAGCCCTTCAAAGTGTAGCATGCTTATTTCTTTGGATTTCCCTGCTTCTGAAGGTCCAGAAAGGCTTTTAGTGACTCATGAAAACACTTTTGTTTCACAGGACGCTCTCCTAAAAACCAGTAATGGGTTTACTCATTTCATTTTTAACACATGGTTACATCTTTTACTGTGTAGACTCTGAAATTTCCATAGCCGAAAATGGAGCAGAACTACAACTGCACCTAAGCTGAAGTTTAGTCTGGAATGGAATTATCAGATTCCACCTACAGATGTGTGATGAACTTACTCTTAGTCGATTTATTCTGATATGAATCCATCTGATTGGCATCTCTCAGACTAAGTGCCGATTGGTTCATTCAGTAACACTCTGGGGTGTGTTTTTCCCAACTGTTGCAGGCTTTAAAAAGTATCAAAATGGTGTCTTAGCATGGATATTTTGAGAGAAAATACATATGTAGGGCAATCTTAGGTGTGCCTGCTCAGATACAAGTTCCTCTGAGCTCAGTGAGACTTTCTCCCAGGTAAGTGTGAATGTACGTGTTCACATCTGTGTGTCTCCCTGTGTGTATTTATAGCCTTATCAATTCATATTTTGAGAAGAAATATACTTTAAATGATGCTGGCAATACTTGACGGCAAAAGAAGAATGGGATGGCAGAGGATGAGGTGCCTAGATGGAGCCAATGTGGCAGTGGATGTGGGCTTGGGAGGACTCTGAGGGATGGCGGAGGACAGGAGAGCTTGGAGGAATGTTGTCCATGGGGTCATAGAAACATAGAAACAGAGTGAGTCAGAAGGGGTCTCCTGGGCCATCTAGTCTGACCCCCGGCTTGAGCCGGCTCCGCTCACGACATGCCCACCATGTGCACGTCCAGCCTATCTTTGAACACCTTCACCGATGGGGCCTCAACGACCTCCCGTGGAAGCCCATTCCATACCCTCAGGGTCCTAACTGTCAGGAAGTGCTTCCTGGCATCCAAATGGAACCTTGGCTCCCTGAGCTTTCCTCTGTTGAAGCTCCCTGAGCTTCGCTCCATCATCATCATGCAGAGGAAGGCAGGACACGCTCCAACGGAGCAAAGCTCAGGGAACCCAGGTTCCATTTGGATGCCAGGAAGCACTTCCTGACAGTTAGGACCCCGAGGGTGTGGAATGGGCTTCCACGAGAGGTTGTTGAGGCCCCATTGGTGCGGGTGTTCAAGGATAGGCTGGACGTCCACATGGTGGGCATGTCATGAGCGGAGCCGGCTGGTGCCGGAGGTCAGACTAGATGGCCTGGGAGGCCCCTTCTGACTCTCTCTGTTTCTATGTTTCTATGATGGGTCAGGCATGACTTTGCGACAAAACAACAACGGATCCTTTAAATAAGCATTTACATGACACAATATATGCATTAAAATAATTTTCAGAAATGGGATGGGATGAAGTTATAAGTGAACATGGGTAAAAGCAGTGCAGACCAGAAACAGGCTGATTTATTGATTCCTAGTGCTCTTCTTTCCAATTCTCCTGCCCACCACCACCATTTCACCAAGCAAGGCAGTGAGAGTAAGCCCAGCTTCACTGGACAACTCTGATGTTTTAAAGGCAAGGAGTATTTATTAATGAAGAGTCCCTAACAAGCAGAAGCTGCCTTACCTTTTATTATCAGCCATGAAAATGCATTTCTTTGGTGAAATACAAAGCAAATTAAACTGGCCTCTATGGTTTTTTTATATGCAGCAAATATCAATTTTATTGCTCCAGCACTCATTAAAACCAGCTGGAGGAATGGTACGGCAAAGGTTTTGCACACAGGAGTGGAACTGGAATGGAGAGAGAATATGCATGCTATCCACTGATGCTATAAACAATGCTTTGTAGCATTATGAGAAAATGTGCAGTTTGTTTGGGGATGGCCTTTGAAGCCCACCTTGCTTTCCTGGAGGTGGTTACACTAAGACTAAAGGCCCTTCCCTCCTATTGAGTCAGCAAGAAATGTGGTATTTTTGATCGCCATTGCTCTTCGTGTTCAAGGAAAGGCAGGGCCACTGTACAGCCTTCCCCAACCTGGTGCCTCTAGATCTGTTGAACTACAACCCCCAGAATTCCCCATTATCATGGCCATTGACCATGCCAGCTAGGAATCATGGGAGCTGCAGACCAACACATCAAGAAGTGATGAGATGTGGAAACCTATTTAAAGCAGGGGACAGCTTTTGGCCCTCCAGATCTTTGGGCCCACAGTTCCCATCAGCCCTCTTGTGGGATAGCCCATTCCCCTGGGCAGCCTCAAGTTTAATCCTTTTCCCTTACAATGTAGCTGGTTGTCAGGATGGCAACTAAGTAACCCTTACAAGGCACTTTGATCACTTGAAAGCACTTGGAAAATGACAAATATCATTATTGTGATGGTCATAAAAGGGAGGTGTGAGTTTTGTAGTGCTTCTAGGAAGTGGGCCTCCTTCATCATGACTTTAGATTACTTTTACTGATTTCAATTCAAGTCTGTGTTTTCGATATAAAGTCTAGATTTACCTTTCACTAAATATTTTTTCATGTACCCCCTGTTGGATATGTTCAGAAAAAGAAGCAACAGTCTCTTGTCTCCTCTGGGACTTCTATGCATGTGGGAGGGCACAATTTGGGTCGTTTACACCGAGACTTCAGCCCTGTGCTTTTATATGAAAAGCTAATTTGACATGTCTCCTCTGGAGGAATCCTCTTTGGAACATGATCTGGAGCTGCCTTGAAGGAGCTACCTGCTTCCAGAGACCATCTCTGGGATCCTAGGCCCTCAAAGATGCAGTTTCTGAAATGTAGGGCAGAGATGTGTAAGGAAGCCATTTTGCGAGTGGGAATCCATTGGCCTCCTTGCGATTGGCTTCTCTGGCACCAGCCCACTCTTTCATGCCCATGAGTCTGACTTCCTGTTGAACATGCTGAGCATTTGAGAGTTGCTCACCGGTATTTACCTCTGTACATCCCTCTTCTTACGGTCTTTGCTTGTGTTGCACATGACACAGAAGAAGTTTACAGACTTCCTCTTGGCTCAGCTCACTTTCTAAGACAGGGCCAAGCCCAAGAGGAAATCCACAAACTGAAGAGGGCCCAATTTTGTAAAGCTTTGTCACAATACAGTGGTACCTCCACTCACAAACACCTCAGTTCATGACCAAATTGTGTCTCAAACAAAAATTTCATAAAAATTTTGACTCAGGTCGTGAACTCCACATTGGATGGTGACCGCGATCGCGGCCATCTCCTCACCCCCCCCCCCGCGAGTAGGGAGGTGACCGTGATCGTGCTGGGGATTGGTGGGGAGATGGCCAAGATTGGGCCTATCTTTCCTACACGAGCATGCCTGTGATTGCGCCCGTCTTTCCTGCAGGAGTGCAACTGCGATCTCGGCCATCTCCCCCCACAGCACAATTGTGCCTGTCTTCCCCCACAGCATGCCTACCTTCATGCCCATCTCCCCCCTGAGTGCACCCGCGTTTGCGCCCATCTCTCACCCCCCCCCCAAGCGCTCTGGGATGACAGGCACATGAATGGATGATGGGCACGATCATGGTTGTGCTGTTGGGGGGGAGGAGATGGTCGCGCTCATGCTCAGGGGGTGGGGGGGAGATGGTTGCAATCTTTGTTATTCTTTGTCATTTTGCTTTACATTTTTCTGATTAAAAATAGTTAAAAACAGATTAACCTTATTTACATTGAACCTTATGGGGAAATTTAACTTGGCCAATTTGGGTCATGACCAGAGTCCTGGAGCGGATTAAGTTTGTGAGCCAAGGCACCACTGTACTAATCTACATGCCCCTGCAGAAGACTCTGATTCAGGCTTATTACTTCCAGCTGCAAGCAGAGAGAGCTCTTCTACAGCTCAGACTGGTATTACCTAGTTGTTGTTGTTGTTGTTGTTGTTGTTGTTGTTGTTGTTGTTATAACATTTCTATGCCGCCCCTTGCTGAAGCCTCGGGGCGGCTTCATTCTCTGTGAGATCCTATAGGCTGGAGCTTTGGATTGCCTTTCTGGCTTGACCTTTCTGGCTTGGTAGTCAAGATCTTTTTCTGAATTAGTCCTTGCTTGGACAATTCTCACCAGTTAATACTTGAAGTTGGGATTTTTTGCCCCAACTTGCATCACTTTACACTTGCTTATACTGAACTGCCATTTTGATGACCAGCCTTTCAGTTTGGAGACATCTTTTGGAACTTCTCCAAATCTCTTTGTTGTCATTAGCAAATCTGGCCACTTCACTGCTCATTTCTAATTTCAGATTATTTGTTAAAAATTTGAAAAGCATTGGTCTCAATACAGATCCCTGTGGGACCTCACTTTTATGCCCCTCTGCTAGGAGCATTTTCTGTACTCTGCACTTTCTATTTTTGAACCAGATTTGTAAGATGACCTCTTATTCTATGGCTGCCTCTTATAGGATCTATAAAGCCTTCACCTCCATAGCTGTACTATGGGCATAAATGGATTTTATGTATTTGTGTATGTATGTATGTATTTATTTGAAACCTTTGTACCCCATCCTATATGGAAAAGTCTCAAGTCTCATGTATCTGTGAATGTAATTTAGTCAATACTCGTACTCATGGCAATATTGATCATTAATCAGTCTGAAAGCCATCATGTATTATTCTAAAGCTTTTGTGGATTCGCATTTCTATATTCACTGTAAATGGCTTCAGGAAAAAGATACTCTTCATTATGCACAGGCAGAAAAATTATAAATACAGAAGATGTCAAGAGTGTGGATGAGTTGAACATGCATTTTTAGGGAGGTGGGAAATCTGTACTTCTGCTGAATTTGGTAGTTTTGTTTTTGCAGTCTAAATAATAACAGAAATAGAAATGTACCATCCCTAGAGTTACACTGGAAAGTCCAAAGAGGACTGTCCTGGAATAATACCTTCTTAGCTATTTTAATGAGACAGATAAGATTTCTCCAGAAGGACCCATACTTTGCTGCAAACAAATTGTGTACTTCAGTCAGAGTAAGCAGGGCAGAATTAAAGACTGGATAATTAATCTAAATAATCTCTGAAGAGACTAAATAGAGACCCCATAGAACAGCCATGGCATACTGTAATTCGTGCACCATCTGTTTTGGGCAAATTAGAACAGATGAAATTTTGCTTCCCCTCACCTGCCAAAGCAAAGACTCCATTAGCCTAAAGGATATTTGGGGGCTTGGTTAACAGGGTTACACTGGTGTGGTGTGCTTATCATATCTAAAATATATTTGAGTCATAAAAGGGAACATTTTCCATGCTGTGGTGGAATATTTCTGTACAAAATTCTGGTAGGGTGGGAATTGGTAGGATAAGAATTGTATTCCAGCTACAGTTTTTCACAGCTGTGCCCACATAAGATTATTTAACAACCCACTTCAGCTTCATTTTTTGTTTCAGCAGTTGGCATCATCTTTTGGGCTAACAGCAAATTCATTCTCCAGATGCCAGTAGTTATGTAACAAAAATGGTATGATCCACATACAAGAGGAGGGTGTCATCAGGGAAGCATCTCAATGTTTACAGAAGTACAGTGGTACCTCGGCTCACAAATGCCTCAGTTCATGACCAAATCGAGTTGAGAACAAAAATTTAAGAAAACATTTACTCAGGTTGCAAACTCCGCATTGGGTGACAAACGCAGGCATGCCCATCTCCCCGCCCCCATTGCACCTGCAATTGCCCTGTCTATGGCTGCCATCGCAGTCGCGCTCGTGCAGGGAACACGGGCACGATCGTGGTCGTGCTGGGGGGCAGGGGGAGATGTCTGCGATCTTTGTTGTTCTTCCTCCCTTTGCTTCAAATGTTTATGATTTTTTAAAAAATAGTTACAGAACAGATTAACCTTATTTACAATGAACCTTATGGGGAAACTTGACCAATTTGGGTCCCGAATAGAGTCATGGAATGGATTAAGTCTGTGACCTAAGGTACCACTGTATATCAAATATTTTGGGGGAACCCTAAAGCTAGGGTACAAAATCACAGGCTTGGATGCCCAGTCTAGTTCTTCTAGGATGTCACTGTGGTCTTCTGGTGTGCCCTAATTCTGCTGCTTTCCTCTGACCCCTGATTGTTTGGTGCTTCTGCAGATGTTGCATTCTAAAAGACTGCATTACCTCATGGATGGCTGAGTTATTCCCAGTAAGGGGTTTAATTTGCTTGAGATTCTGGCCCCACCCACATTGCCTTTGGCCTCACGCTTCACTGAAGGCGGCCCCCTTCTCCAAAATAAAACTCTTACAGAGGTTGTCCATTTTTGATCCAGGTAATCAGCATCTTGGTTGCAACCTGCAATCTAGCTACAGCCTTGGACAGTTACCTTTTCCAGTTAGTTTTGCTGTCTTCTTTTCAGATACCATCAGAAATCCTTCTTTTCAAAGTTGGTTGAGCATGGTGGAGTTCCTTAGCTTTGTAATTCTAACTGCTTGTGGTCTTACATGAAAATCAGACAACTGTGCTTTTTGCTAGGTGTCATTTTGAATATAATTGCAGGTTAGGCTGCCTCATTTGCAATCTTGCCAGTAGAAACAATGAGGTGTCATAATCACAATCACCTCTGTTAACTATGTATAATTCGGAATGCTTACTTTCCATTATTCATGATGCCCAGAATCCTGTGGGGAGTGTGGCATTTGATGGAGATTTTGCATTCCAAAGTACACCAGAGTTTAAGTTCTAAATCATCCAAATTTGCTTTGTTTTTAAAGCAAGATCCTAGACCTCATTACTCTGCAGACCTCAATTAAATGAAATGAATAGGCATCCAACTCAGCTATAACATGATCCAAACACCTGGACCCTTCCAGTATCCTGGCAGCTGCCAGTCTCTAAATTATTTTAAAGAGATGCCCTGATGTCTAGTCGGGATGTCAAAGGCTAAACATTGGTGTTCTCTGATCAATGATGGCTGAACGAATTGAGTTAATAACATCGAGCCAATGGCTCCCAGGTTCTGACCAAATCCATAGCCCTCTGGCTGTAAACATCTCAACCCTGTGCTTTAATGTTCATTCAGACATCTTTCACCATCACAGCAGTCACTTTTCATTTTAAGTATTCTAAGAGTGTAAAGCTTTGAAATGGACAGATCTATTAAGAAGTAAAGGCCATCCACAATCATTCATCTTTTGCTAGAGTGCAGCCTCTCCTCCCACTCCTTCCCTTTCCAAAGGCCATGTGTGGTGCATTATTGCAGCCTCTGGTCACCTTATGGACTGACAGATGCCAGAAGTGTCACTTCTGTTATGGTGTTCACAATGTACAATTTATTTTGGGAGCTGTCACAGCCTGTGGTATTTTTCCCAGTTATTGATGGCATTCACTGCTCTGTATCTGGAGTATCCTGGCCTCAAAAAGATACAAAAAGTACCATGCAGGATGCTTTCTATTGGGTAGCTCTGCAGCGGTTTCTGTTCATGGATTCTGATAAGAATAGATCTGCTGTCATCAGAAGAAAATTCAAACATCTTAGGGAGCAATCTTATGCATACTTAGAAAAATATCTTACACACCCAGTATTCCTTGACCAGCCATGTTGGCTAGGAAGTGCCAGGAACGCTAGGGCCCTTTTCTATGCCAACGCACATAAGACTGCATCCTTAGTTTGTTTGGACCTCTAGTACCCTGATGTATTGAATGGGCTCTACTGCAAGAATAATTAGAAGATTATTAAGGTTCAGAAAGTAATGCAGTGAACTTTTCCAGCAGCCAAAAGCTGGGGTGGTATTTTTGGAGCCATGTCAAGGCCTTAGGAAAAGCACCAGAGATAATTGCTTCAAAGCTGTTTTCCTGTAGCTTTTTCTTAGATAAGAGCTGCTTTTGGTTTGAGAACTGAAACTGTCTGCTTTAGCAAAAACAGTTCCTCGTTGTCTGACTCTTAGGAAGTGGGGTTGGAGGTTGTGTACTGTGGGGTTGGAGTGTATTGTCAGACTCTGAAATAGGGAGAGAGAGGAACTTTGTAAAATCCGTGGCAAGACATGTTGTCTTTTGTTTAAGGTTTGGTGAGAGAAAGTGATGCGTTGTTTACCCAGGTGATTTTGGAGGCCCACGTATCATCTACTGGCCTATACAAGTGAACCGATATGGCTACAAATTGGGGGAATGCAAGTTTTCTTCTGCTTGTTTATATTCTGCATTCATATTTCATTATTGTTTTCAACAAATTGTGTATGACCCAAGCAGTTTTGTTTCATCCTGAATATTTCCAAATCTGCAATGAGATTCCTGGACTTGACCAGGTCTCTACAAATTACTACATAATCCTACCAAATAAAAATGCACTTGTCACATTTCCATCCCCCCGTGCCTCAACACTTGGCCTTTAAGCTTGACGAGTGATTTGGACTGGACACTGATTCTCAACCTAACCTACCTCATAGGGTTGTTGTGGTGATAAAATGGTGAGGAGAAGAGGGATTATGTGAATTGCCTTGGGTTCTTTGCAGGGAAAATGGGATGCAAAAAAATAAATGTAATTTTTAGGATTTTTGAAAAGGGAAATAATTTCAGATGTACTAGATTCCAGTCACATGTTATGGTGAGGGTTGGCATTAACAGAACAATCCTATGGTCTCTGGAAAAGATTAATACCATAGCAGAATTTCTAAAAGGATCTGAATATCATCTTAAAGAAGAAAATCAGGTAGGAAGGGGAACCAGCAAATTGAGATTCACACTAAATTGCTCACTGTTACTCCAGAGGCCCACTTTGAGTTAATCGGTAATTTTTCACAGATGACATCTAATCCATGAGTATAAATTACTTTGCACTCTTATTATTCCTTAATTGAAGTGCACCAATGTGAAATTTCCATACATGTAGCAGGAACAATTCTAGCTTCAATTAACTGGAATGCCACTGAAATAATTTTTCCTGTTTTGTATTTGCTCCTGTCCTCCCTGAAGGAGGGAGTGTTGTTTGACATCTTGTATTTATTTAAATGGTCACAGGAAATTAGAGAGAAAGAAGGTTTGGAATCAAGGGCCAGGTTCAAAATACTTTGCTTGAAGTAGGATGCCTGGCCTACCTGCTGAGAATACTGGGCACATCGATGCATGTTTACATGGGTGCAGGTGAAGACTTTTAAAGGGGATTTGGTAAATTTCCTGGGGAATGAGACTATAACTGGCTACATTGCATTATGGATAACTGCATGATCAGTTGCATCAGGTCTTGGGGCACCCTTGGTGGGGGTCTGCAAGGAATCCGTTTTGTGTGGACAGTCTGCTGGATTCCTTGGTTTTGGATTCCTGGATTCCCGTGCACTTTGTATCAGCCCATCGCCCAAGTTCCTGGCAAGCACGCCCCATATTTGTGCTTCCTAAGGAAGTTCCTTAGGAAGTTGCTTAGGCACTTTCTAAGAAAGGAGATCGACATGCTGCACAAGCAAAGCTGTTCTTCTGTGCCTGCCGCTGCCACCATCAGATGGACTCAGCCCCAGGAGATCTGGGTTCTAACCCACATTGCCATGGAGCTCGCTGGGCAACTTTGGGCCAGTCACTGCTTCTCACCTAGACCTAGGTCACAGAGTTGTAACTGCATGGCCTTTTTAACCCACCAGTCCTCCTCTTGCAAGCAACTCACGGCAGCTTGCAAGCTTTTCCTCTCTGTTTTATCCTTGCAACAACTTTGTGAGTTTGGTCAGTCTGAGAGGCCTAAAGTCACCCCGTGAGTTTCAGGTTTGAGTGGGAACTCCTAATCCAGCACTCTAACCACTATGCCACACTGGGTTGGGGGTGTAAGAGTAAAATGGCAAGGGAGGGTTATATAACTTGCCCTGGATTTCTTGCAGGAAAAAGAGGTAAGGTATAAATGCAATAAATAAGTCGAGAGATATTTGGAAACAGCCTTGATTTGAAGGTTACCCAGTCCAAGCTGAATTTATTTATTTATTTATTTATTTAGGGGACTTCTATGCCGTCCCATTCACCGAAGCCTCAGGGCGGCTCACAACCATAAATAAATAGAATCCAATAAAACAATATAAATTAACAATATAAATTAAGTCGCCCTGGCCAAAGAACAAAATGAATAAATAATATTAACAAAATAACATTTGAATAAAAAGGTCTTTGCCTGGTGCCGAAAAACAAATAATGACGGCGCCAGGCGGACTTCTCTGGGGAGCACATTCCATAGAATGGGCGCCACCGCAGAGAAAGCCCTCCTCCGAGTACCTACCCTCCTAATTTCCTTCATGGAGGGTTCCCGGAGAAGGGCCTCTCCCGCAGATCTCAAGGGGCGGGCAGGTGGGCATATATGGATGTAAGCGCTCCTTCAGGTAACCAGGACCCAAGCCTGGTTAATGATTCAAAAGAAAAATATGAAAGGAGAACAAGGAGTTTTCAGTGGTCCATCTGGACAGTGAGCTGAATGGACAGGCAAGCCAGCTCATTACAGTCTTCCTCCTTTGGATGAGATGCCTTGCACTTCCATTTCAAGTTTAATGTGAAGCGACACACATATATCAACACCGGGTCTGGCAACCCTTTGAGGCCAGGAGGGAAACTGGTGTGAGCACCACCACAGAAGAGGCTGCCAGGGCAGGTGGAACATAGGACATGTTCCCTGCTCAAAAGACTAAATGCAAGTAGTTTGAGAACTGAGCTGGGCCCCAACACACAAAACGAATCATCTGAGCCCACATAATAATAATAATATTTCATAATATTGCCAGCTGCTGGAAAGACGTGTGTTAAGGGAGCCAGGGTGAGATGGTGGTCACAGAGCTGGTCCAGGGACCTGGAAGATCTAGGTTTTAGCCCTCAGTGGGTGACTTGAAGCCAGTCATTCACTCTCAACTTAGCCTACCCTGCAGGGTTGTTGTCATAAGGTTAAAATGGACAGGAGGGGTGCTATGTAAGGCGCCTATGCGTTCCTCAGGAGAGGAAATCAGGAAGTGTATAAATGCATTGAGGATGATGATGATGATGATGGGAAGGGCATCTTGGTATATTTCCAGAGAGGTATCTAGGGGTGGATGGGTCACACCACCACATCAATTGGCTCAACCTCATATTAGCACATGTACCTTTTATTTCGATCAGTGCCTTATTTGCCTTCCCTTTACTTTCTGGCGATGCATTAATTTCATCTTCTTTTTGTGATGCTTTCATGGCCATCCTGGTGTGTACATCTCTGTATATGCTTTGCAATGTTAACAAGAGATGCTTCCGACAGTCTCATCCAAATACCTGCTCAGAATTCTACAGCTCTGAATGACCTGGTCGTTTTTTACAAACCACAATGTGATGATGTCTCATCCTTTCTACTCTTTTAAACAACCTTCTACATGATCAACAGAGATGAAGAATGCACCAGGGTTTCATTCTCTCAGCATACTTGGGTCTCCCTGCTCTTTTCTTTTATTGCCCCAATTTGATAAAACACGGCAAATGTTCAACTGAACAGAACAGTAACACCGGCAATGTTTCTCTCAATTTTCTCTTTTCCATCTTTTTACACATTCTTTTCCTCTGGGAGAAGTTGGCAAAAGTAGCCCTCAAGCATCCTTCAGTTCTTTTGGCTTCCTCAGCTTGAGTTCTGATCTTAATTAAGCACTTAATTGCCCTAAAGGTTGTTGGCAAGTCCTGACTGGCTATTATTGTCACCTGCTATTAGCACCTTTTGCAATGGCCTTAGGGTGAAATTTACTCCTTGTGTTTCTGCATGGCTAAGACAGCTGAAGTTCCCACTCTGACAGTGATAGAGGTAAGTCTGTAATGGAATCTGGCTGAGTGCTGGGTTCAAAACTGAAATCTTATTAACAACGTACCTCAGTGTTGTGCAGTCTCTCAAGACATTTAATGACCACACTTCTGACTTTCCAGGAGAGGTTTGTCCCCTTTCCCTCACCCATTCCTTAAAGGTGCTCCACAGCACCTGTGTACCAGGCAAACATTCAACAGGCTGAGCTTCCCTATCATGTCTGCCTTCATATTGAGGTAATGCTGCACCTGTCCCTGAAGGCACATGGAGCTGGGAAGGTTCTGCTGTTCAAATCTATCTAGAATTCTCTCTGGATCTGGTCCTGACTCAAAGGGGGATAGAACAGACAGAGGGAGGAATGAAGAAGGCCTATACCAGTTTTGACAACTCCATAGCATTTTCTTTTTTCTGCATGTGGATCAGGAGTGGACACGTCTGGGATGTCTAAGAGCCATTTTCAGTCACCTTGAAGCCCTCAGCTGCTGTGCCACAGAATCTGGTGGTGATAACAAAACAATGTTTGCTCACGTGCCGTAGGTTTTTGGTGGCAAACCACTAAAGGACATGATAATGGCCATATTTACGTAGCTTGGAAACAAGCTAATGTAATGTTCCAGAGCAGTACGCTTGTACATTAGCAGTGGATAGGAAGGTGTGCAAAGATGAAGGCACTTCTGAATATATGCAGCACATACATTTTTACTCAGTCCTCGAAGTCCCAGGACCTCCTTCAATTGTCATGGTCTTCAATCTTGTGAACTTTGCTGGTTTAAAACAACACGAAACTCTTTTACAGAGGAGTGCCCAAGGTATTTAAAGTATTACAAAAGAAAAGAAAAAATAGGGAACCAAGAAAAAGAAGAAGCCAGTCCTTGT
This sequence comes from Varanus komodoensis, assembly GCF_004798865.1. NCBI lineage: Eukaryota > Metazoa > Chordata > Lepidosauria > Squamata > Varanidae > Varanus > Varanus komodoensis. Next base: position 6,311,921 of record NW_025335727.1, on the reverse strand, counting down.
CCCCTGAAATACTTTCTTCAGAACGTCTGAAAGCTACCACCAATATGTAAAAAGTGTGTCCCCGCACACAAATGCATGACTGTGGTGGTTGCATCAAGGCTATTTTTGTGTGGTATCTTACCACCACGCAGCAACTCATAGGTAATCTATGGAAGTAGGGAAAGATACATAAAGGGGTGAGAATGTGCAGCAAAATGCATATACTCCAGTTCCAGACTAAATCTGAGTAATGTAGGAAATGTAGACTGTTATTGTAAACCAGCCAGAGAGCTTTGGCTGCAGGGCAGTTGTATGGCTCCTTGTTAACCCCCTGCAGTGAGCTGAGAGAGTTCTCTGAGATTCCAAGGAAACGGCATGCAAGATCTAGGTTTACTTACACGGGGGGAAAGTTCTTTATTGTTGCAACAAGCAAAGCTAGCTAGCTTTGCAAGGGGTTTAGCGAGCAAAGCTCTTACAATGCAGCATAGACAAGCCTGCTCAGAGGCTCAGATCAGCTGGAGTGGATGGTCAGCAAAGTCCCCACAAGGATGCTTGGTGTCCTGGCACAGCCCAAAGGGAAAGGGCCACCCTGCATAGATTGCTCATGGGAAAGAGGTTGCCACAGGGTCAGTGACTCAGTGGGGTGAAACTGCTTGGTTACCTTGCTAGCAAGCTCAAATGTATACTATATGCAGCTTCATTCGCATAAAACCTACAGTTTCCCATCTCATTAGTGTATCTCAAGCCACAACAGTGGAGGCTTCCCATCCTGGCCTGTCCAAGTATTCCCACTCCATGTGTCAACATAATAGGTCGCAGCATCATAAACTAATTAAGCCAAGCACACAGCAAGGCATAAGCTCACTAAGCTAATTGTAACACTAAGCACAAGCTCATTAACTGGTCTGATAAAGTGGGAACCAGGTTAAACACAGCTGCATGTCCTGTCCTTTGTCCATCCTTCTCAGGACTCCAAAACAATAACTACTTCAGTTAGGTAAACAAGTGTACTATGGTGCAACACAGCACTTATGCCAAGCAAAGCCTGAACTAGAGACTCATGCTGGGATTTTACAGCCGAGGCCCTTTACAGCAGTGTAGAAATGAAATAAGTAATAATAAACCATAATAAAATGCAGCACACAAACATGAAAGGAATGGACAGTAGCTGCCCCTTCATCCCTAGAAAGGAGTAGTTTAATTCAAAGGTCCCTGGATTTCCCCACTCCCTGGCATTTCTTCTTTTCCTTTCAGAAAAGAAATTCACACAGAGCTTCTGTTACTTATTTATCCAGTCAGTTCTTTATTGCATTTATATCCTGTCTTCCCTTAATATGCTCAAGATGGCTTGCAAAATTGAAATTGTAAAAAAGCCATGAAAGATAGAAAATGGAGGTTTGACTTCTCCTGCTGTGGATGACAGTGGATGGGGAAAGTGATGGTTGAAGCTGCAGCTTGTTTGCACGCTTACCTGGAAGGAAGTCTTATGGAATTTGTAAGATTTACTAATGATTAGAAACATACAGGATTAAAGTGCTTGAAACTCTGCAAGGTAACTCAGAAGTCCATCTAGGTTCAGAAGTGAGGTCACTCCCAGGTTAGTCCAGAAAAGTAAAACAAAACATAGCATACACTGAAGTCTAAATCCTGCCAAAAGGTCAGATAACAAGCATCATAAAACACTCTGTCTGTCAAATTCTGAGTAGAATACAAATAGTGTAACTTGGGACCTAAAGATTATAATGTTTGCACCATGTAAATATATCTTGGAAGTGCAAGTTGCATGCAATGACCGGGTTCAGACAACATACTCAGTCATGCTTGGGTTGTTGTTGAAACTTGGGTTGTCATGTTGTCTGACCCAGCTGCACTAACAAGCCATGGTTTGTTAACCATAAACAACCCATAAAGAGAACTCAAGGTTTCTTGTTGGTTTATGGCTTGTTCACCATGCTTTGTTGGCTCAGTTGGATTCAGACAACACAACAACCTATGGTTCAGTGACAACATGTGGTTCGGAACAACCCACACTGAACCCTTGGGTTATTGTGTTGTCTGAACCTAGTCCCTGCTTCTTCACACAGTGTAGATGATATAGTGAAGTTCACCAATTTGGATGGTTTAAAAGGGGACTGAACAAATGTATGCAGGAGAAGGCCACCAGACTGCTAGTTTTGATGGTTATATGTGAATTCCAGTGTCAGTGCCATCCATTGCTGGGGAGCATGGGTGGGAGGATGCTATTGCAATCCTTCCCTCTTTCTAGGATTCCCATGGGGCGCTGGTTGGCTAATGTGTGAACAGAACGCTGGACCAGATGGACCTTTCATCCAATCCAACATGTCTCTTCTTATCCTCTCACCAACTGGGTACCACTATGAGAAATGACCTATCCATAGTCACCCCCACCTAATTTCAGAAGATGGGAGCACCCCAGACAAGGCCTCAGAAGGTGGCTTCAGGGCACCAGCAGGCTCACATGGGATCCCGGAGTCCTTCCAGTGGAGAAAGATCAGGCCCAAATGTAATCTGTGCCAGCAACAGAGATGGCACAGTTGGGTTTCTGCTCTGAGTGCCTTCGTTAACTTGCCTCCTTCTTACACTGAACCGCTGTGTCTGTTTCACCTTGATATATATTATTTCTAAAATGAGAGAGGCTGAAATTGAATCAATGCTTTATCTACTCCCCTGCTTTATGAAAAGCGATTCCCATTCTCCTTAAGTGAAAACTGAAATAGCCGTAAGCAGAGCAACTGCCAACAAGGCAAGATTTTTGATAAAAGACAAATTTGCTGGTGAGCTTTTTAAAGTGGGAAAGCTCATGCTCTTAATATACAGAGATAGAAATATTACCATGGATTCTCTCTGAAGGGTTTGCTCTGCAAAAAATAAAATAAAATAAAACAAACAAACCTTATATATTCATTCATTATGACACAATATATTTCAGTTGGCTCCAAGAAAACACACACAAGTCAGCTTGAATGACTTATAGCAAACAATATGGATGGTTAGCATGCATGCATTCGCATTTGAAATCTGCCTCTTCTTAAAGGGCTCCTGTTTAGTGCTAGTGCAAAATAAAAATCATGAAGCTGGACCATTGTTTGCTACTCTGCTCAGCAGCTAGTGTTGTTTGTTTGCTTGACTGCTTTTGGCCAGTGTGCCAAAGAAACAAAAGGCCCTCAAAGTTGAAATTTCAACCCTCTGCACCAAATGATCCTGTTTCCATAGCTGCCTCTTTCTCTTCTAATTCTGGTTTGCCAGGCTAACTAACCTCACTGTTGGGCCAGATTTGGTTCAGGGGCTTTTACTGGCTGACCTCCTCCATACTGGTCTAATAATCTGTGCCCAAATAGCAACTTGTCTAGTGATTGGAGGAAGTCCCCCGGTCAAAATAGGATCTGTGCTCAGAGATAGGTGTGATTGATTCCAGGATGTATGACCTGACTTCTTTTTGGCTTGCATTTAAATTTAAGCTGGAACAGAAATTTCAGGGCTACCAACATTTGTTTCTCTTAAGGAGGAAATAGAAAATGCCCACTAAACTCAAGCAGAAAGCAGCTGGATGAGAAGAGGTTAAGCACTTTGATTTCTGATGCCAAATCTTCCTTCCTGAAGGCACTTCCAGGGGAGAAAGCTGGGGCTTTATTACATGTAGTCTATGGTTTTCCACTTATTTATTTTATTTTAAGTGAAATTGTGGCATTAAACTATTAGTTCCCAACTTGGCAATTCAGGATGAGAGGATTGCAAGTGAATTCAAGTAAAGGGGAACACCAACTTCCTGCTTCCTTGCAGGGGAAATCACTAAGCCCAGACTGCATGTGGAAGTCACTTAGGGGAAGAGTATACAGTTTGTTCAGGAAACATGGCAACAGATCCTCTGGGAAGGGAATCCGTGCAATGTTAAAAGAAGGCAAGATTGTTTGTACCAGGTTACTCTGCAGTCGAAGTGAGCCAGATCGATTTTGCTTTGAAATGGATGTAGGTTGCACTGGGACACCAGGTCTCCACCGATGAGTTGGAAATGATGTATCTACACCACTGCACAGCTGCAGAGGCACAAAAATAAATAAGAACAACGCACACTGTTAACATTAGTTCTGAGGATCAGAGATTCCCTAGGAAGGGGTGCTTCTTCCAAGGTTTCACCTTAGGGTAGGCCTTTGGGGTTTGGAATCCCACAAAATGAAAAGAAATGAGAACCTCTTCCCAAGGAAAGAGGTATTCAGCTTCCAATTGCATAGAAGCTGAATTCAGACTATCAATCAGCTGTGATCCCATTCATTCCAACGATGGGACAGAAATTATTTCTCTTGAGAGGGCCTTGGGAATTCTAATCTGTTTTGGAGAATTTGTGTATGATTCAAACATTTTTAAATTCTGTGGCTCTGAAAGGAAGAGGTGTAGGTATCATGGTTTGTCCAAGCTATTTGGAAGCTAAGATAGATTATCAAATCCTCCAGCGCAATCCCCAAATCAAAGTGCATAGTCCCTAGGCTTGGCCAAGTTACTTATTGCCTCAATGCAGACAATCCCACAAGTTACAATAGTTATGTACCAATTGTCCATGAATATGTTGGCCATTAATGACACTAAAACCCAGCTGATTGAGATAACTGCCTCACTTTACTTAATGGTAGGACTTCTATATGCCATTGGATGGATATAGAAGTTCACACAAATAGAATTGCATACAATAGTTTTCTGCATTCTTTTCTGACTTAGAAGTAGGTCCTCAGACAGCCCTACTTCCTGAGATGCTACCAGGTACAGACTGAACTTTCAGATGTGAATGTCTAACCCATGGGGACACATGCCAGAGGCTGTGATCCTAACCCTACTTTCCAGGAAGTACCATTGAACTCATGTCTGCTTCTGGGCAGGATATATTACACTGGGTTGCCAATCTTCTAGTGCTTTAACACATACATTCCATAGCAGCATCTGAAAAGGAGAGATTTATTCTGAAGCAGGCATAGGTAACATGTGGCCCCCACTTTTTGAACAACTTCTGTGGTCCCTTGTGATTGACTTTCTCTCTTGGATGCACAGCTTAACATGTTAAAGCAGTTTGAGAATGTCCAAGAAGCTGAGAACAATGCCATCAGGGGGCTAGACTGGTCTCCTAGCAGGGTCACCCAAGGAAGAATGGCCAAGGCTGAGACCCAAGACTAAGATGGCTCCACCCTCTTCAGGAGTAACATCCACATCAGTGAAAAGGGAATGGATCTCTTTAATGGTGATGGGGTGGAGAAACTTCTGAAAGGTCTGTGATTGACTATACTGGATTAAGTACATGCAGTTAAAGGAGAATGTCCATGTACCATGTTTTAAAGAAAAGTTGTGGCATTAGTGGCGCTGTAGTGAGTTCAGTGGAAAGGGCTGAGGCCTTTAGTGGGGTCCTGGAGGGGAACCTACTGAGACTACGCACCCTTGTTGTTTCTGTTATATCTAGTTATACCCCACCTATTCCCAGTGTCGGGACTCAAGGCAGCTCACAACATTTAAAAACAAACTTATGCAATTACAACATCCATAGAGATGCACAAAGGTTAAATATATAATTAAACATGTAAAGTATTAACATGATAGAAACCCCAAATTAAAAACACTGAAGATGTAAAAGAATAGAACAAGTCCCACGCAATCTCACAGGGCCAGACTATTCCCAAATGCCTGCCAGAACAAAAGGAGTATTGTCTAGCTTCAGAAATATAACAGGGAGGGTGCCAACCTATTCTACCTGGGAATAGATAAGGAATAGACCAAGACGGCTGTATATTTACCCACCCCTGCTCTACATTGTGAATCAGGGAAAGCAGCCATTCATGCCAGGGAAATGGGGCAATAAATGAGACTTCAGCCGGTGCAGGAAAAAAGCTGTCTAGGGGAAAGGATATCGGAACAGAAAACACAGGTGAGCACTCCCTTTGAAGGTGATCTGTGATACCCAAGCCTTGCCATCCAAAGCTGTAGGACCCAGAGATGGGATAAGGATGCCCTTTGTGGCCAACTAGACTCATCCACTCTTGGATGTGGCTGGGTGGAAGAACTCAGGAAAGCTTCCTTTACCTTCTTCATCTCCTGAAGAAGAATGACTAAAATGATGGTAGGTGTCAGACACCATCAACCCAGAGCCAAATGTGGCTCAGTCTAACTCTAAGCAGGTTTCTTAGCCTGCTGCAGGCTGCTGTTGATCAAATCTACACAGGATAGGTATAGTTCTTGTTAGTAATTGAATTAGAAATAAAGCTAGGTTCCTGGGTAATGAGCTTTGCTTCATCTGGGTATTCCTAGGTGCTGACACAAAAAATTGCCACCATAAATATAAAAGTTCCCCTTTGCTGCTTCTTTGCTTTTGGGTTTTTCCAGAGTTGTGCAACTTTTTATAAGAATTTTATAGCACAAGTCAAAGGTTTATTTTATTCCTTTGTTTTTGTCTTATTTTCCTCTTGGTGGACATGAACCTTTGCTAGATATTTGTTTATCCCTCTTTCATCTCTGCAGAACAAAGCAAACAGTGTTTGCCTGGATCTAATCTAGCTGCATTTTTCAAGGGGATCCAGACTGGCAAGGGGCAAGGGGAAAGAGCCAAGGGGAAGGGAGTTCATGGATGGGCACCTGGATGAGTGCAAAAGCAGATGCGGTATTCTGTGTGCATCTCGCTGTGAAAGAGAACAGCTCACCTAATGTTCTCCTGTATGTTTACTATTCTGATACCTACTTATGGCTCCACCACCTATTCATTCATGGACATTCATGGACATTCATGGCTCACAGGATGGTTCCCCTTTGCCAAGTGGTACAGTAAGCAAAGTGAAGCATTTGTTTAGATGCAAAGGCATGCCTGACCCATCACGACCCCATGGACAACATTCCTCCAGGCTCTCCTGTCCTCCACCATCCCCCAGAGTCCACCCAGGCTCACACTCACTGCTCCATGACTCCATCCGGCCACCTCATCCTCTGCCACCCCCTTCTTTTGCTGTCAATCGTTCCCAGCATCAGGGTAAGGTGAGGCATAGCACTTGCCCATTGTAAATGCAATACGTTTCTTAATATTTGCAACAGGGCTAGCTGTCCATTAAATCCTGATGTGGGGGTTGGTCTACACCCCAACAGATGTCCACTACAGAAATGAAATGTATTTGTTGAAATTCATCCTTAGTCAAGTTTTAATCATAGAGATCTTTCAAGCTGAAGGCAGCAGTGCCTTGAAAACCATTCAGAGATTATACATACCAAAGCCAGTGGTGTTGAGTAACCGACCATTTGGAAGTTGTGCAGGGTTTTTCTTTCTTTCTCCAGTCCCACTGAGTGCAGGCAAAGTAGACACTATTCTGGCTGCAGAGTCAGGTTAGGGATTTTTTTATTATTTATTTGTTTACTGGTTTATTTCACTTCATTATTATACTAGGAGCCAAAGTTTTCAGGGTAGTTTACAATAGCACATAAAATACAAATAAAAATGCAGCATAAAACACAGATAATAAAAGTATCATTAAAAATTCACCCAGAAATTAAAAGCTGAATTTTTAACACAACTACTAGAGCTAATACAACTTTAAAAGAGCAAGACCTGTTCAACAGCTGACGTGGTACCCTGTGTATTATTTAGAGCCGCTTAAATTCCCATCATAGAGGACAGTCTTAGTCTGGCATCAAAAGTTCATCCCAGCTGGGACCAGGGAGGCCTCCTTGGGGAACTTGTACCATAATCAGGGGACCATCACTGATGAAGTTCTCCTCCTGGTTTCTACCAGGCAAGCATTCCTTGGAGGAGGTGACTGGAACTAAGTCTTAGTTCATTCTCGCGGTGTCTGGATAGATTGTGACTGGGAGCAGCATTCCATCTTGTATAGTAGTCCCACGCTGTGTAGGCCTTTATAAGTTAGACGCAGCACTTGGAATTGGGTTCAGAAGCACGGAGGCATCCAATGCAAGTGAGCCAGAATTGGTGCATGTTCAGACCTTCTACTCTCATTTATTAATCTGGCTGCCTCATTTTGTACAAGTTGAAGCTTCTGAACAGTCTTCAGGGACAACTGCAGGTAGATTGCACTGCAGTAATCTGCTTTTGATTTCTGAAACCAGGCTTTCCTTGTCCAGATAGGTGTATAACTGGTTGCATATCACTGGACAGTGCATGCAGTTCCTCATTCTGATGCCTACTTATGGCCCCATCCCTTGTCCGCATGTGTCTGGGGATCTATCTAGTCTGTGAATCTACCTTTCCCCTGGAGTGGCACAGTCAGCAAATCACCATCTGTAAAACTCACCATGTTATCTGTTATGAATGCAATGCATGCCGTAACATTTACTATCTATCTGAAAATCTGTGAATGAAAATGGGATTCTTCAGCCCTTCTCAACCTGGTGCCTTTCAGGTGCTTTGGACTTCAGCCCCCAACACTCTAGCCTGTTCGGCCAATTGTTAGGAATTCTGAGAGCTGCAGTCAAAATAATCTCAAGGTTGGGCAAGTCTGGCATAGATCATGGAAGTATTTCTTAGCAGGAAACCTGCAAAGTTTCAGACAGATAGGTGCAGGGGCTAGAAATAAAGATGAATGGAAACACTTAAGGCCTGTTGGCTGTCTGCTTCACTGATTGCAATGTCACAAAAAGTCCAACAGGATTTAGGTGGGCCATCAATGTGGAGCTTGCAGAGGCAGAAGAAATTGACTGTTGAACATTGTCCAAGCTAGTGCCTGATGTTACACCCCGCTAGGTCCCAGAGACTTCACAAATGTTCCTTTAATACTCCTGCTCTTAGAAAAGAGAACTCTGGCCCAAAGCACTACAAAGTCCTAATAAAAAACATCCCTTGAGATAAGGAGCTGCCAGGCACGAAACTGTTCTAAAAGCATAATGCTGATAGAATAAGATTTATAATTAGTGTGTTTCTTTATTTCTTCAATGTTCTTGTCATGTTATTTTTGTATGTTCTTTCCCCCATTTCTGCTGCCTCAGTGTTAAAACATCTTATTTTCGAACTAAAGCTGCACGTGTAAAGAGATAATGCTTTCATTTCTGTTCAAGAGTGGAACCTTAAGAAGATTGCAGGAAGTCAGCTAAAGGCACGATCTTTTTCATGTCTAGATCGGAAAAATTCCTACAACTCCCAACATGGCCAGCTGAGAGATGTAGGACTTTTTCAGTCTAAGCATGCATAGGATTGCCTCTTAAGTTGTGCCTGAAGCATGTGGGGCTTCTCTCCATGAATGTTCTCATCCACCGCTTTACTGAAGCTTCTTCCATTTTGTTGCAGGAGGAAAAAATGCATTATTTGTGCAGTGCTCTCCCACCCTGCCAGACCCACACTTCTCTGCCTCTTCAGATGTTCTATTACATAACCACAAGGTGTTGTTGTGGTCTAGTTGTTGTATATATGAAGTTCAACTTTTCACTAGCTTTTGTTGCAGTTTGAATTATAATAACTAATTCCTTCACTCTACAAAGCCTGAAAAAACCTGGGAAATATGGGAGAGGTCCTGGAGGACAATTGTTGTTGTGGTGTGCCATCAAATCATCTCTGACTTGTGGTGACCCTATGAATGGGTGTCCTCAGAAATGTCCCATCCATGTCACCCCTGCTTAGCTGTTCTGAATTCAGGGCTGTGGCTTCCTTTATGCAGTCCATCCATCTCTTGTTTGGACCTCCATTTTTTCTTCTGCCTTCAACTTTCCTCAGCATGATGGTCTTCGGGGAATCTTTACTTTCCATGGTGTGTCCACAGTATGGCAGCCTCAGTTTTGTCATTTTTGCTTCCAGGGAAAGCTCCAGCTTGATTTGATCCAGAACCCGCTTGCTCCTCTTTCTGTCAGTCGAAGCTGCTCCAGCACCATGTTTCAACACTTCCATTTTCTTCCTGTCAGTTTTCTTCACTGTCCAGCTTTCAGACCCATAGATGTGATTGGGAGACAACAGTAGGGATGATCTTAACCTTGGTCTCCAGTGAAATAGCCTTGCATTTGATGATATTGCCTAGTTCCTTCATTGCCATGCTTCCAAGTCTCAGTCTTCAGATTTCTTGGCTGCAGTCTCCCTTTGAATTGATGACTGAGCTAAGGTATACAAAATCATTTACAAGGAGGGCAGTGAAATTGCGAAAAGGCCCCACAAACTTTTGTGAGGGATCACGGGTGCCCAATAAATGCCTCATATACAGACTATAACTTCAAGTATAGCTCTGTGGATATCTTTTGCCAAGTGATAGATAGTTCTTCTCTGGCAGACATCTATATTTCAAGAAGTTAGCTACTAGCCTGGAGTCCTCCTCTATTTTCAGGTCAGACTTCTTCAAGAACAGTCAAATCACTTCCTCTTCCAAAGAAGCTGGTATCACACTGTTTCCTAAGGAGGAATATGTAAACTCCAGGACCCCACTGGCTAAGATTCCCTCCTTATTAAATGCAAGAATAGCAAGTTCTGTGTAGTAGAGAGTATTGGACAGGTTCTTGGGAGATCCTGGTTCTAGTCCATGCCAGGCCATGAAATTCATTGGATGATTTTGTGCCAATCATTGATCTCAGCTCAAGCTAACTCAGAGGGTTGTTGTGAGGATAAATTGGAAAGCAGGAGGACCTTGTGACCCACCTTGGATTCCTTGCAAGAGGGAATGTATGTGCAATACTGAAAAGAAATGATGGGCATGCAAAGAGACAGCTAAGCCCATCCAAGTACCCTCTCTGTTAGGTCTGTAAAGTTTTTATTAATATCTATTTACTTTGTGTGTGTGTGTTTCAAGATTTATATAACACTTCAATAAAATGAAATAAAAATCAGGCTGATTCACAATAACAGCGTGAAACACAACTGTGCAAGAAGGATTAAATCATTCAGATAGCTTGAGCCAAAAGACCAGGCTTTTATTATTTGCCAAGGACATAAAGGTATTTGAATGAGACAAAATTCTATGTGAGCCATCCTGAGGCTTTTGCGACAGGATGGCATATAAATATTTTAAATAAATAAATAAAATCACTCTCTAAGGGCACAATCCTGTGCAGGTTTAGATAGAAAAAAGGCCTGCCGCTCCCAGCATGCCCCAGCCAGCCATGCTGGGATTTGGATATGTTCTGTCTAAATATGCATAGGAATGCACTAGAAATAGCCTGCAGTTGATGCCATGCTAGATTTCCTCCTCCCAGTCCCTATTGCAGTTTGTTAATAAGATGCTATTGCTATTACCCATTATGAAAAGGGCATTGTATACAGGCCATCTCCTTTTTGATTAAAGAGTGGAATGGAAATTTTGTCCAGTCCTCTTCTTAATTAAAGGTTGTTTCCTCACTTTCTGTAATTAAACCCAGTTAGGAACAGAAGTACTTTCTAAAATTTAACTTAATGAAAGGTCTTCCCATGTTTGGTCTTTCTAAAGTATCCTGCAGACTGTTTCCCTCTGGAAAAAGTTGAGGGATTTATTCCAAGTGCTTCTTGGCTTTGATTGATGAGCTGGAAGGTTAAAGATCAACACTTGCAATTTTCACAGCCGTATCTGCACCACTTTAACAAAGTTAGTTAATCCTATCAGATGAAGCTTCCAACTACAGATCTTAAGTTTAGGATCACCTGGAATTTCACCCATATATTAAATTATGAAAAAAGAGTATAAGTTCTTCTCTGTCTATCTGTCTCTCTCTCCGCACATGTGGAAAACATACTATTGTTCCAGAACTGCAGTTTTCTTACCCAGTGCATGTTCTAGGTTTATCAATGTCCCGGGCAAGGCACTCTCAATGGATCCCCTTTCAGGGAGTCCAGCTTCTCATCACCGTTGCCACCAGATGATATTGTCCTTCATCTCTTTCTCATTGTTGCTACCACTTTCCTGCTTGCTAGACAGCCAGCCAGCGGGCAAATAGGCAGTGGATACCTACTGTTCTTCCTTCTTATCACCATCATTGTGTGGACCAGAGTTGGATGCAGATGAGCAAGAGGGTCAAAATGGGCCATGGAGGAGTGGCTCCAGGGAATTCATGTCAGGTGGTCCCGGCTGGATTGTGGGCTTTGAACAGCTGCCCCTCTTTGTGTCCAGGTCTGGGACTTGGGCAGCAGGACCAAGGCAACAGGACCCAAGGCAAGGTAGACTCCATCCCAGTCAACTGTCCAATAGTGAATCCAGAAGCAAGTCATAATCAAGGTACGGGCTGAGGTTAGGAGCCAGGCAGACATAGTCGAGCAAGGTGAGCTCATGGTTACAGACAAGCCAAGAGTGAATAACTAGTAAGACTACAGAGGAAGGAGCAAGTACCTTAAGGTGGGAAAATGAAGCAGGATTCAGGAGAGGCAAGGCAAGCCAAGGCAGCAGGGAAAGATGAGGTAGGACAGAAACTGGATCAGACAAAGGTCAGGCAGACTCAAACACTGGAACACACAGCAGCACTTGGAAGACCTTTGCTGAGGCAGCTTCTGGAAGGAAGAGCTAGAGTTTTTAATATGTCATACCATATATCATCTCATCTCATCTCATCATATCATATCTTTATTTGTATTTATTTATGTGCATTGCAATTTTATCCTGATACTTTAAATTGTGTCAATTTTATCCAGAAATATTTTATTGGCCTTTATTACTGCAATGGCTGCCCAGAGAACGTGATCCTAGTGGGCAGTTTTCAAACAAATTAAATAAATAAATAAATAAATATAGCTCATCCCCCAAGGCTCCTAGCAGTGAGCATGAGGGCTCCAGCAGCATTGTGGACCAATCCTACAACCACCACAATAGTTCTTGGCCTGCAGATGGAACCCTGGAGCTGCCCAGATGCCAACACTTCAGCACTGATACTGTTCTTACAGATTCCTAGAAACATATAGAATTGGATCTCAGTGTTCTGTTAGTGTCCAAGCCATGAGAATGTAAGTAATGCTGTGCTGGAGCAGACCAATGTTTTTTCAGGCATCCTTGTACCATGTTCAGTCAACACATAAGGAGAAAGAGAGCTCCTGTCCTGGTCCTTCATTGTCACATCCATCATCCTGCACAGTCCAAAGTGAGGTACTTGTATTCATGGAGGCCTTCAGCTCAGCTATGTTCTTGACTTTCTAGAGTTCTTAATTGCATGGTGAGTTTCTATAGATACAGGAGACACTCTGCACAAGGACAGGATGATAGATGTGAGAGTGGACAGGCATGGGGTGGGAGCATGCTTTCTGTCCTCATGCATTGGTTGAACATGGTAATGGAAAGTGTAAACAGAATGTGAGTGAGTGAGTGTGTTTGTGTGGAGGAGGGTTATGCAGATAGAGAGGTAGACCTACAAAGCTAGCCTCAGTCCAGCCGGTGTCACCAAGGAGAAGTAACAGGTTTAATCCATACAGCATTGTTGTCCTGAATTGCATCCCTTTACTGCAAAAGAGTTGGAATTCTTTCCATTGGAAAATGAAAGGCACGGCACTTGGGAACATGGGTGCAGTGGAAGCAAATCCTGCACCATTCTTTTTTTACTGACTGACTGGTGGGGCTCTGGGTTGGTGCTTATGCACGGGGTTAAATCACAGGCCCTTGATGTCATAAGCCTTCCCTCTGCACACACAGGCACACCTCCGATCCTTAATTATAGTTTGCTGGTAAAGACAGCACAAGAAGAAGCCACTTGGTGTTACAATGCTGGAATCATGGGAAGTGTGCAAGAGAAGGATGAGAGGGGCTTAACTCAGTGGTAGAGCACACATTGAACATGCAGGTCTTGGGCTCAGTACTTGGCATTCTCCAGAGTAGAGCTGCTGGCAGCCAGTGCTACAGCCCAAGGTTAGAGGCCTAGAACAAGGGTCTCCCTCAGGGTAAGGTGGCTTCCTATCTTTCTAACAGCAACCTTTTACCGTTATTTTATTTTTCTGATCTCGCCCTGCCTCCATTATATATCAAAATAAAAAATGTAAGTCAGAGATGGGCACAAGATCCTTGATTTACTTGGACCCGATGCTCAACCTCCAAGGGAAGCCCAGAGGTTGGCACCAAGTGGGAGGGCTTTATCCATGGTGCCTCCACATCTACGGAACAACCTTCCCACTGTGACCTTGTGGACCCAAATTTGCCTTCTTTGTGGCAGCAGGTTAAGATAGCCCTTTAGCATTTAAAGATTTATTCGGTTACCCGGGGGCTTGAGGGGTTTACCCATCTCTGGTCTCACCTCTTTTACATGGTCCTTTATACTGCATATTTTAGGTGTTCCAAATTCTTTGTAATGCTGCTTTGATTTTACAATATTGGTGTTGCATTTTATTGTTTAGCTTTTATGCATTGTTGTAAATCACTCAGAGAACGGCAGCTACAGTGTGGTATAGAAATGAAAGCAATAATAGTAATTATGATTGGTGATCCTCCACCACTGGACTATTTGGTTGGATCTACCTACCACTGGGCTCTTACAGAAAATCTTAAACCAGGTGTATCTCTCTGCCTGTCTCTTGGTGCATAATATAAGTCATATTTAGGGCTAATGGGTTTGGACCCCAGACCAAACACAATCTCAAGCAGATTGCATGAGACATTAGTGCTCTGTTATGTACAGAAAGCAGCCTTTCTTCCTCAAAAGAGCCTGTGTAATATATGCAATCATTTATCATGCATAACGTTATTATAATAAACACCGGAGGATTTGTAGTGGGAATGATGAGTCACTTGTAAATTGTTGCCAAGTGGATAAAGAACACAATGTATTTACAGAGTGCTTAACTCCTGTTACATTAGAAAGCGGCCGCCTGATGATAGCAACACAAAACAATCGTAATCTGAAATGCAGCATGCTCTAAATCCTTTCCTTTTCTCTCTCCTGTTTTAACTTGCAGGTTTCTTGAGCACTGGAGACCAAGCAGCTAAAGGAAACTATGGCCTCCTTGATCTCATTCAGGCCTTGAGGTGGACTAGTGAGAACATTGGGTTCTTTGGGGGCGACCCGCTGAGAATAACTGTATTTGGATCTGGCGCCGGTGGTTCATGTGTCAATCTCTTGACTTTATCCCATTACTCTGAAGGTAACCGTTGGAGCAATTCAACCAAAGGTATTATGGCAGGTTGCAACTTTTGACGATTTTGGTGTCTGCATGCCACCACCATGACTTCTCTGTGATGCTCTTGTATATGTATGTAACTCAATGTATCTTGGGTATCAGCTCAATAACTCAGCTGATTGTAATAATCCTACACTTTAGGGATCATAAGTATACATCCCCTCCTCCAGTTAATCTCTACAATGCCAACCTTCAAATAGTCTCCTACAATAAAGAGCTTTGGAAGCAAACATGATGAAATGGAAGTTGTCCTACTTTGGGCACATCATGAGAAGACAAGTCTCATGGAGAAGAAAATAATACTAGGGAAAAGTTGAAGGCAGAAGAGAGGAAGACCAGCTGTGTGATGGACTGATTTCATAAAGGAAGCCACAGCCCTGAGTTTACAAGAGCTGAGCAGGGCTGTCCAGGGCAGGACAATTTAGAGCCCATTCATTCATAGGATTGCCATAGGTTGGAGGCAGCTTGACAGCAAATAATGAGAATAATAAAAAACTTGATATAAATCTAGAATTTTAATCCAGGGGTGCATACACAGACAGCCATCTCAGCAAATCTGATTCAGTGCATTATTTTATTGTTAGTGTAAGTGCACAAAGTGCAGTTGGTATCAGGAACACCGAGGGTGGTAAGGGAATGAGCATGATGAAAGAGTGACCAAGAGCAAGATCACTGGGAACTGGAAATTAGCAGCAAGGGAAGGGCAGTGCTGCATACCAGAAATGTCCAATACTTAGATCTACAGGACAATATACAGGGTGGGTCAAAAGTAGGTATACTGTACTGAAGTGGGTCATGGTGGACCTCACACAGTGGACAAATTGAAGGAGCTCATCTCACAAGCATTTATCAACATTGGTGCTAACTGGAATTTGTGTTACAGTGTTGGGAACAGGTTCCAGGAATGTTGCCACCTGGATGGAGGACATTTTGAGCACCTAAGAGACCAAAACAAGACCTGATCAGTACTGTCTACCTACTTTTGGCCCAACTTGTATAAATGCACAAAATTGCATATGCTGATTTTCATTTACCTCCCTCCCTCCCTCCCTCCCTCCCTTTCCTGTCTCTCTTTCTCTCCCCCGCCGTGTGTGTGTGTGTGTGTGTGTGTGTGTGTGTAAAGGACCTTTAAAAATGAATGTATGGACAAAGGAGAGAAGGATCTTTGCTTTTAGTGTAAGGAAGGCAGAATGGTTCAATGAAAAGGGAAGCAGCAAGAGGCAAAGTGTATGTCAGCAAAAGCCGCTTTTATTGCAATGAGATGTAATGCAACAGAAGTACCAGAAGCCATTGGGGCCCCTCCAACTTTATTTAAGCAAGGAGGGGATTGGGGCAGATGGCTTCCCATACCTATGGGGCTCCAAATTGAAATGGAGGCCTCCAACCCTAGTAGGTCTGGAGTAGGTCAGTAGGTCAGATTTAGGGACTGGCCCTAAATCTGTGTCTGAGCAGGTCAGTTCAGCTCTGTTTGTGCATGAGTCACAATTAAGACCGTGGGGGCTCCATGTGGCCCTTGAGTCATAGGTTGCAGGCCCCTGTCTGCATAACAACATCACCAGAGGCACTGAAACTCCAAGTATTATGAACAGGACGAAGAATCCTAACTGCAAGTTGAACACACTGGGAGAAAAAGTAGCAAAATGGCTCCAGAACTGAATTCCTTAACTTTGGCAGTGAAGAAATAGAAAGTTATTCAGCATTCAGGGAAGTGTTAACTGTTCAGTCTTTACTGCAAAAGATATAGAACCTGTCCCTGAACTCATCTTTTCAGAAAGGGAGTCTGAGAAATTGAAGCAAATAGTGCTGACAAAATGAAGTTCTCAGCTGTATTGACAAAATCAAAGTTAATAAATCCCCAGGCCTAGATGGTATCCATCGTAGAATTCTTAAAGGATTAAAACATGAAATGGTTGCTTTTCTAATAAAAATATGTAGCATCTTCCTATGATCAGGCTCTGTGCCAGAGAACTGAAGAATGGTATGCTTTAAATGGTTTTAAAAAAGAGATTCAGGGGATCTAGGATATAACATATTGGTTAGCTTAATGCTTGCTCTGGGTAAATGGCTGAAAGCATTACTCAGGTTAAAATTAGTAAGCATATAGAAGGACAAGCTTTGCTGGAAAAGAATCAACACGGCTTCAACAAAGATAATTCCTGCCTCATGACCTTTTAAAGTTTTTTGGCAGTGTTGGTAAACATGTGGACAAGGGCAATCTGGTAGACCTTGACAAAGTTCCTTACCAAGAACTCCTAAGGAAAGTTAGCAGTTATGGGATAAGTGGAAATACAACCTTATGATTCAATCACTTCCCAAAAAACAAACAGAGAGTAGGAGCAAATGATAAATTATCTTATTGGAAGGATGTAAAATTTTTTTTCTTTATTTGGGTATTTCTAACCCGTCCAATTACTACACATCTCTGGATGGCTTACAGTAATCGTTCAATAAATACAACATAGTAAAATCATAATAATAACAACCCAACATCATCATTTTCATCATCACTCATGACTGCAATAAAAGCATAATTAAAATATTTGAACTTTAAAATACTGGGTAAACAAAAAGGTCTCAACCTGGCACCAGAAAGCATATCATGTCGGCACCAGGCAGACCTTTCTGGGGAGGGGACCAGAATGTATTTAAAAGTTTACTGAAGACACCAAACTACTTAGGATGGTTAAAACAAACAAACAAAATGATTAGCCAGTGCGGTGTAGTGGGTAAGAGCGTGGGCCTGGGACTCAGACAATCTGGGTTCTAGTCCCTGCTCAGCCATGGAGCCAACTGGGTGACTTTGGGCCAGTCACAGACTCTCAGCCCAACCTACCTCACAGGGTTGTTGTTGCGGGGATAAGATGGAGGAGGAGAATGATGTAAGCTGCCTTGAGCCCTTTGTAGGAAAAAGGCAGGATATAAATCCAAAAATAAAATTAATAAAATAATAAATTAGAAGGTGCTCCAAAAAGATATCTTCAAACTGGAAATGTGGAAATAGAAAATGTAGTTCAATGTAAGCAAATATAAAATGATGCACATTAGGGCAAAAATCCCAGCTTCAAGTATATACAGCTAGAATTTGAGCTGTTTGTGAAAGAGACCTTGGAGCTGTGGCAGAAGCTGCTACACGAATGAAGAGGTATGTGTAATTCGTAGCGGTTGTGAAAAAAGGCAGATCTGATGCTGGACATGATTAGAAAAGGAATTGAAAATACAGCTGCCCATATCATATTCCCCTTGTAAAAATCAATGGTATGATCCTACTTAGAATAGTCTGTACAGTTCTGGCTCCCACTCATAAAAAGGATATTCTTGAGTTTGGGAAAGGGCAGAAAAGGGCAAAAAGCAATGCAATGCTATCACTGCTAGATAGTGTCTACACAGCTATAGGTCGGTTGGCTGTTGTTGTTTTGGAAAAAATAGGAAAATTGCTCCGGTCTCATTGAGTCTATATGCTCAGAGCACCTTCCCCACTGCGTCTAGCGCAGGAATACCAAGGTTTTGCAACCTTGGAGACCATGTTGGGGGAACAATCCAGAGGGAGGGATGGGGAATAGTGAGGTACCACCAAGATGCAACATATCCTTGTGCAGCTGCAACCTCCCCCTCTGCTCTCAAGCATCTCAGCTAGTTGGCCAAAATCAGCCCTTGAACTGAGTTGTAGGACGGAAGGAGTGCAGAGCTGACCTTCGCTTCACAGTTCCTCCAGCCTCCACAGGATGCCTGCAATCCTCCAATCTCAAGTTATGAACGTCTAAACTGGATTGCTCTGTAAAATGTTCAGGTGGCTGGAGCAACACCTCTGCAAAGTTATCACCACATTTTGGGGATTACATGAGCGGAACTGGCTGGAGCCAGGGGTCAGACTAGATGGCCTGGGAGACCCTTTCTGAATTGCTCTGTTTCTATGTTTCTATAACATCTGGAACTAAGGGTAAACGTGATAGAAGTGTAGAGAATAATGAATGGTGTGGAGGACTGAAAGACATGTTTCTCCCTCTCCCATAAAACTCAAACCAGGATCACCCCATGAAGCTGATTGGAGACTCAGGACAGATAAAAGGAAGGGCTTCTGCATATATTGTACTGTTAAATTATTACAAAAACCTTCACAAGATATGGTCATAGCTGGTTGGCCACCAATCTCAATGGCTTTAAACAGGGATTGGGCAAATTCATGGAGGTTAAAGCTATCAATGGCTGCTAGTCCTGATGGCTCTGGGCTACCACCATCGGAAATGGAATCTATAGCTCCATATAGTTGCTGGGTACACAACCAAAAGTGTTCCGTAAACCCTCTGGCCTGCTCCTGCATTTCCCATGGGCAGTTGGTGGACCACTGTGTGAAGAGAATGCCAGACCAGATGGACCCTTGATCTGACCCAGCATAACTCTTCTCGTGCTCTTACGTTAGTATCTTTTAATTATTATTTTTCCTATCTCCCAGGAGGCTTTGAGCCAAAGGGAAAATGTGCATGAGTAAGGTATTGGTTCAGGTTTATTATGTAAGGCTTCATAGCATAAACTAGCAGCATGTGATCCTGTAAGAGTGAACATTATGACAGATGCCTGGTACCCTTTGCACAGAAACGATAATAAAATGTCCTGGTTGTTTGTTTCCATTAAATTTGAGTCTTTATCAACCATAACTCAGTTTAAAATGATGACTAAACTGTTGTCTGCTTGAACCCATTATCCTTGTATTTAAAATGCTTTTTATAAGCTTCGGGGTTTGGGAACAGGTTGTGCCCATTATTTCCCTGTCCTCCACCTCATAGTTCCTGTTTGCTTCTTTACATCATGTAGCATGCAGAGAAAAAGGGTAGGGGCATCTTTCTGTGACTGTCACGTCCTTCATTAAAGCTGAATGGCAGGTGTTTCAGGACAGACCAGAGGAATGACGTCTACCCAAAGCACATAGTTAATACATGGAACTGACTCCCTCAGGATGTGGTGATAGTCACTGACAGATGAGGGTTTAAAGAGGGAGTAGACAACTTTGTGGGAGATAAGGCCATCGGTGGCTACTAGTCAACAGGAGTATATGCTTCCTCCACTCATGGAGGTGGTGTTTCCCTGAACAACCACTAGTGCCCATATGACCTGTCTGAGTGTTTCTCAGAAGCATTTCCTTGACAAATGTGAGAAGCTAGATTAGAATGGACTTTGGCTTCCCTCTTGTTTCCTGTAGAACTTTGAAACTCTTGTACCCTGGACAAGTTTTCATTCAGCAAAGCTGGCCACTGCGACTTGCATGCAGGTATGGATCCCTTAAGGGGGCCTTCTTGGGGAAGCGAGGCAGTGATATGCACAGTATACATGAAGCCAGCGTTGTTTCATCTGTCATCTTAGGCCTGTTTAGTGTTTTACGAGTCAAAATAAATGCTGCTCAGCATTTTATGAGCAAAGTTCAAGCAACAGAACACTCCGTTTCAAAACTAATGGCAGATCCACTGCAAACTGTTATCTGCTGTGAAGAAAATGAGCACTTGGTTCAGAAGTCCTTTGGTCTGAATCTGTTTTCACTCAGTGCCACTCAAAGAAAGAAAGGCACTTTTTTGGCATGTGTGACCCAAAATTGTCAAAGTATCAAGGTCACTCCAGTCTGTCTTTTCCTGCTCTGTGACTGGCGTCTCTCTTCTCTAGTATACTACAGGCATTTGAAGAGAAGAAAGTCAAGCAAATGTTGGTTTGGGCTCCACAGATTTTTCCCCTTCCCCTTCTGGCACTTCCATTTGCAGGAAGCCACAACATTGTCCAGCATCCTTTTCAGGAAGGGAAACAGCAACTTAGTACCCATGGATTTATTTTATTTTTAACCCACTCTTTAAAAGTTCCAAGGGTGGGTTACATTTAAATGATTTAAGACAAGTCCTTTTATTTGCATTTACAAATAGAAGGAAAACGGACATGGAGACAAACACATTCACTTGACACAGTAGAAGGGCAATTGCTACATTTATGTTAAATAAGCAAGAGCCAAGCATTTACAAGGATTCTGATCCAGCTTTCAAACCTGCATTTACACTGCAGGGTACTGCTGATATTTTACCCCTTTAGACACATTAAAATTAGTGTCACCGCCAAATGTCAGGGCAGGATGCTAAAATTGGCAGGCAGCACAGTCCTTTGGTCACTAGACACTGTCTAGACAGCCATGGGAGATGTTAGTTTCCCAGCTACGAGGTTGGGAAATTGTTTCAGCCATGGAGCCGTGGAGCTGTGCTCTGATTTCCCGCCCTGTCACAGCCACCATGGAAGGAACTGCATGGTCTACTCTTCTGAGGGTACAAAAACAGTCTAGAAGCATGGCTTGTGGGGCTGATCTGGGAACAGGGAGGGCCATGATGGTCTCCTAGTAGCATTGCAGCCTCTTTCCTTCCCCCTCCAAAGTACTGTGATTCAGCAGCTGAAATTGACCATCTAAGTGCATTGCTGGACCTCTTCCTCTGTGTTCTTCCTGGCCTGCCTCAGCTATTCATTATCCTCTGAGGTCATAGGATGAGGGGCATCCTGATCGGATTGTGCTCTACACCTTGAGGTTGTGGTTCTTCTGGATTCAAATTCTTATTTCATGAGCGGGAAGAGGGAGACTGAACAGGTTCAGCTCCATCAACAGAGGTGATGCCCTAAAGCATGTCTCAGAATCTCTGGAATTCATGGGTGATCCCTGGGCTGATACACAGGGCTGGCTGAGCACATTAGTCACTGAAGAAAGAGCTCTCTGGAGGCAGAAAGCTTGAAAAAACATTGATCTAAATCAAGGTGCTACATCTAAGACATGGATGGGGTCAGAGGCCAAGGGCAAAAGGTCTGAGGAAAGAGATTAGGGTACATGCATGAATCCACATTGGAATGGGGACAATGCTGCACAGGAAACCCTCAAATTTTTGGTAGCTGGAGGAAGACGCTGGCAACAGCTGGTTGGTTGCTGTGTACAGAAGGCTGGACCTGGTTCTGAGCCATCACAGCCTTTCCTCTGTTTCTATGAAGGGGGCATGCTCAGATTGGAACCTTAGGAGAGACAGATGTGGTCACTGGGCCTCCTCTTAAGTATGCACTGAAAGTATTTATCTCTGCAAGACATCCTTTGAAATTGGTATTCTCTCCGTGTCATTCTCCTTTTCCTTCATTCCCCACCATTTAAAGGAAGATCTGCCACTCTCATTTAAGAGTATTGGCTCAGTATTCGAATGATTGATGTTCTGTGCATAAAAAGAGTTACAGGACTGCTAATGCATTTGGCGACGCTATAGGCACGTTGAGGTGGACAACTTCTTTAGTGCAAAACAATTCTGATCCGGCTGCATGGGAACTTTGTTGATGCACACTACTAAATTAGCAAGCACAGTTTGGGTGGCATGCGCTACATCACTCGATTTGTGTTTGTGTGTGCTCTGAAAATTCTTACTTACTGAAGAATCAGTACCTTGGAGTTGAGACTGGAAGAAGATAACAGTTCTTAAGGGAGTTGGGAGAAGCAAAGAGAGGTGTTGCTGGCAATTTTGTAAATGCTTTAGTTTAGTTTCCCTTTTGCCTCTGGTCAAATAGCTTTTGCAGGTCTGGAAATAATACAAAATCTACAAGTCCTGTTTGCTTGAGGCACATACACCATGACCAAGAATCCTTTCATGCTTTCTTCTACTGTCTGGATATATATTCTATCTCTTCAGCCCTAATGTGGAGCTGAACAAAAATCTTCACACATTTTTCAGTTCATGAAAAGGATGGGTTTTCAGGTGCTCATTTTAATGGGAGGGGAAAGACACCTGGAGACTCCTTGCCATCCCATTGTTCTAAAGGCCGCTACCTTTCATTATGAGGATAATTCTGTGGGAAAAGCAGCAGCCATCACAGGAAAAAACTAGCAGCCACTTAGAACAAAGCATATTTGTGACACCATAAGTTTTGGCCAAGAATGCTCCTCAGATTCCTATATAGGAAGCATGAGAGATATGGTGGACCCTGACTAATATGCTATGACAACACTCTGTTAGGTATTCATACCACACAAAATTCATCAGTCTCCATCACCTGTCCAGTGGAGACTTGCCAGCCCAATGCCAGCAGTGTGGTGTATCCATCCTCGCTTGGCTTCAGTCTGAACTTTTAAGGAGCTATCCATGGTGCTGAAAACTATCCACAAAATAGATTCAGCAGCGGAGTCGGGTCTTTTAAAGTTCAAGCTAACACTTGGTGTGGCTATACCACTTCATGGAGATTGGAGCCATCAGATACTGCCACACCTGTCTCTCACCTCCAAAAATGTGGGCAGGTGTTTTGATCCATACCAAAAAGGCAGTTCTAGCAGACTGCTTCTTGACTACTCGTAGAAGCAGCTTTTTTAAAGCAAATAGGTCTTAACTGAATACTGCGCCACCCCAAAATGCTTTGCATTACAAGGATTACCTCATTTTTTTTCTTGGTAAGCCCTGTTTTATCTCAGTTACTGAAAGTCATGTAGCAAAGCTCAGAAGGAGAGGGGTAGAAGATGATGCCATTGCTCCTGCCCATCAAGAGGTCCAGTGTTTTGATCCTGTAAGCCTGGCTCAACTACAACACTGGTAATCTGCCTCTCTGTGGTGATTGTTCTGTGATAGGCCATTCACACATGCAATTCACCACCGCAAGCTGGGAAACACACACATGTATGAACCACACTTGGGCTTGTGATGAGGTTGTTACATACAATCCTGAAGAACATTTCATTGTTTTTGTTGTCGTATTTGTTGCAGCAGTTCAGAGCTAGCTGCAAATCATGCAGCGATGTGCATTTCTGGAAAATAATGTAGTTATTAAGTTGAGTTACTCTCAATATAGTGAAAAGGTGCCCTTCGTTGTTGCAATTTGCTGCCGTGATGTTCTGGAAGACAATTGCTACAATATTCTAAAGTGTAGTGTTTGCACTTAAAATGTAACTACAAAGTCCTGAGGAAAAATTCCCCTAGCTCACTGTTCAGCTCAGATTTTTTTCCATGAGGAATTGGGTTTGAAACTTGAGGTCCAGTTGGGGGAAGAAGATTGTTCTATCCTGGGAAGCTCTGGGGTCTTGGATGATGTCAGGGGACGTGTAGGGCAGGTGATTCAAAAGGAAATGTTTTGTCCCATGACCTACTCCTTGATGTCACCCAACATGCCTCACTGGTTAGGCAATTCATCCCAGGATCAAAACAGGTTTCCCTAAGCCTGTCCTATAGACAGCATATGATGATCAACAATTTAGACCCAAATTTGCACTAGCGCATTTTCTTAGATCATTGGGCATCATCCAGCCACAGCTTAGCACCTTCAAAATAGCAGCTCTGTGCACACAAACTAGAGACTAAAATCCATTCAGGAAAATGGAACTTACTTTTAAGTAAACATGCCTTGGATTAGGCTTCAGAGTTCACTGATTTCAGTCCTCTGTCACTGAAGGGAAGTTACTTCGAACACTTGCAACTGGTTGGATTCTGCCCTTTACTTTTAACTGTTGTTACTCCCTTTGCAAAGGCTGAAGTCCCCATATCATTCTCTCACAAACCATGCCCTTGATTTTCATGAAACAGCTTCAAAGAAAGTGGCTTTGAGGGTTAAAGAAGAACACCACTTCCATCCCTTTCATCCATTTTTCACAATCACTATTCAATAAAAAAAGATTTCCTTCTTTAAAGTAGCTGAACTGAGCTTTATGTTTTGAGGTCTTTGACCACTTTTAACTCAATCTAGTCTTTAATGGAGCATTTAACAAGTATTGCTGTTTATATCAGCACTTTCAGAATGGGTCACTTTCCTTTCAGTTTCATCCATATCCCTTAACACAGAAGTAACTGGAACGAAAACAGATCTGGGCTGCTGGGTATAGCTGGCCCCCAGTGAGCTACAGGATCCCCTTCATGACCCTTGCAACCACCTGAGTCCCCGGGGTGCCCAACAAAGCATCCAAAAGGTCCATTTCCTTAGATATAGTGGTGACGCTTCATTGGCATCCAGAGTGGGTTGGAGCAGTTCATCAGTCCACAGGACCCTCTTTTCCCCAACTGTGTCCTTCACAAGGAAGAAAAACTGCACCAGTCTTGGAGCTGGAGTCATGGTTTTTTTTCCCAGCTGGTGTCAGTATTTATTTATTTATTTCATTTGATTTCATTTCTATACTGCCTGTAGCCAAAGTTCTCTGGACAGTTTACAAGAAAGCACAAGCACAATGGAGAAAAGACAATAACAAAAATGTAAAAATAATTGCATAACATTACATAAAAGAACATTAAGAGCCAAATAAAAAGACCTGGTCGAGAATAAAAGGATAATTGCATCAGGCCTCTGAGTGACTAGGAATGTTCTCAAAGGCCTCTACTAAGAAGGCTTCTTTAACCTGCACTGAAAAGATGGCAAATTTGGCACTAGGTGGGCTGCAGCAGGGAGGTTGTTCCAAATGGGGGGAGGCACCACAGACACCCCCCCCCATTGTCACCCACTGAGCCTCTCAAGGTTTGGCTCCTGGAGGGAGACCCCAGGGATTGAGTGTAGTGACTGGGTATCTCAGGGGTGGGAGAGGCACTCCACCAGGTATTGTGGTCCCAAGCCATGTAGGGATTTATAGTATGACCAACCCTACCTGACCAGTTGGGTAGAAATCATTTAAAATGGGGAAACAGAAGTGGAATCCCTTACGCCCTTCAGCAGTGTGGGGTTTTGGAGCTTAAGAATGCACCACAGAATCTTTGTCCACTCCTATAGGATTGCGCTGCTGGTCCCAACGGTATCAGTGGAAATAGATAACGGGTCTGATGCAAGCTTAGTCATACTGAAAGTAGACGTGACTTCAGTGCAGTGCAGTTCATTTGTTACTGTCTCCTAGTGAGAAACAGAGGAGATCTATGTCAGGTATCATTGGGCTGAACATGCTCCACAAAATGGGAAATTCCTCTGACTTGCCATTTCTAGGACTGAAATGCTCCTTTACACTCAAGTGGATACTACAACTGCTTAGGACTGGAAGCTACCTATTTCCACTCCATGTGATTTCTGCTTGCTTTTACCTATACTTCTGTTTTGTTTATGCATTACTTTCACGTTCATCCGGGGTTGGTTTTTAAATCGGAGAAGATGTAAGCATTTGCATACTGTTCCTAACAATACATTGTTGCATGTATATTTTCTCTCAGTATGTATCTGAATTTTATTTCAGTTGAATCCAGTCCCCCATGCATTCTTAAAGCCATTACAGGAACCGGGGAAGAACATGGCCAAGTGATCTGCTTCACCCAGAGATGATCAAGCTTCAGAGGCACTCTGAGCTTAGCTCAAGAGCTGTCAGCATGAGAAAAGCAACAGCCTAAATTTATTGTTATACATAAATTTCAGAGAATCATTTGGTACTTGTATTTGGATGCCATTAAATAAATATATTGATTTGTACTATGTATGCAATATTAAGCCCCATAATGCAATATTGAAACAATGTTCGAAATTGGCCATATTGACTGATGTATCATCAATATGGAGTACCTATCTTTCATAGAAAACTGACTGATTTCAGTGGAATGTCCCGGGGACCTCTTCAAGTATTGCATTCTAAGGAGAGCTGGAAATGATTAATAACTGAGGGGTGTTCCCCAAATGAATGGAACTCTAAAGTCAGATATTCTTGTTCAAATAAGTGGGGAGCAGTTCCTTTTCATAATTCCTTTATCTCCACAAGGAAGGAGAAGGGTTTGCATATAAAGCATTTTCCTTGTAATGGCTGAAAAAGTGTGTGGAATCAACGTTGTGCTCATTTGAATAACTCTTGCAATCAGTTCAGCTCCATGTCTTGCAAAACGCGGGGAAAGAGTGTGTTACATGCTGTTTATAGTATAAAATGAATTTTTAAAACACCGGACGAAAGTGTCAGTAAGCAAATGAGGGGGTCAACAAAGCAGATGCAGTTCTATCTGAAATGCATTAGGTTTCCCTCTAGCCCAGGAAAAGCTACTTGTGGTCCTTTCATTTCTGTCATTCCTCATCATTGGCTGTTGTGGCTAGTACTGATCAGAAATAGGGCCAACACACTTGGAGGGCTCTGCTTCCTTTGTAGGAGAAAGCAGCTCCTTTTATAGCAGGATTTCCTCCCTGGCTTTTTCCTTCCTGTCTTCCTATATGTTCCCATACGCAATGCAAGGTGGTGCTGTGGTATAAGGAAGCATTTGGATTTTACACAGGATTTCCATAATGAATCAGGGTGCCATCCAGGAAAATGCTTACTCTAAAAAAGTCATTGAAATGGCCGGAAGCATGGGAGAGGCCATAGGACTTTGGGTGAAGGCCCCATAAACTCTATGCATGAGGGATCATGAGCACACAATAAATGCATTACATAGAAAAGTCCTAAATCATGCTCCTCACAGATAAACTATGACATTGACGGTAGCAATATATCCATGCACATTAATGATGTCCAAACTGCATCCACCCTCATGGCCCATGCGCAGGGCTGGACAGCTGCAATGTGCAAACAGGTGCACCTAATTTCTCCTAAAGTTCTCCCCATTTTCCATTTCAGGATCAGTGCTTTGCTGCATAGAAGTGGATGGTCACTTCCTTTCGCTTTGTTTCCATAATTCTGCAATAAATTATACAGAGTTTATATCTGGAGACAACTGCATTATTTAACTGCACATATACCAACCAAAAGCTCCTTGTCCTGCTACTTACTGCCTAATAGCTCGATTGTAATTGTATGGTTTCTCTTTAGTTCAAATGTTTTAAGCATGTACCCACTTTTATTGCCCTAGTATCCCTTTCCTAATTTTGTCCTCTAATTCTGTCCACACAGGACTTTTTCAAAGGGCAATTGCTCAGAGTGGAACCGCGCTCTCCAGCTGGGCAGTCAGTTTTCAGCCTGCAAAATACGCCAGGATGTTGGCTACAAAAGTGGGCTGCAATGTGTCGGACACGGTCGAATTGGTGGAATGTCTGCAGAAGAAGCCGTATAGAGAACTTGTCGATCAGGATATTCAGCCGGCACGATACCACATCGCCTTTGGCCCAGTCATTGACGGGGATGTGATACCGGACGACCCTCAGATACTGATGGAGCAAGGAGAGTTCCTCAACTACGACATAATGTTGGGAGTGAACCAAGGAGAAGGGCTGAAATTTGTTGAAAACATAGTTGACAGTGAAGATGGCATATCTGCTAGTGACTTTGACTTTGCTGTTTCAAACTTTGTTGACAACTTATACGGATACCCTGAGGGCAAAGATATCCTGAGAGAAACAATCAAGTTTATGTACACAGACTGGGCAGATAGACATAATCCTGAGACAAGAAGGAAAACTCTGTTGGCTTTGTTCACTGATCATCAGTGGGTTGCACCCGCAGTGGCTACAGCTGATCTTCATTCCAATTTTGGATCACCCACGTATTTTTATGCCTTCTACCATCATTGCCAAACTGATCAGGTTCCTGCATGGGCAGATGCTGCTCACGGGGATGAGGTTCCTTATGTATTAGGTATCCCAATGATTGGTCCTACTGAATTGTTTCCTTGCAACTTTTCTAAAAATGACGTCATGCTAAGTGCAGTGGTGATGACATACTGGACAAACTTTGCAAAAACTGGGTAAGTACTCCGTGAGTGCATAGAATCTGACCAAACGAAGGACTATCTTTTGTCATGGTACCCAGAGCACAAAGAAGGAATAGTTATAAAAATAAGCAGTTCTACCTATTGAAAACTGTCGTGTTCTCTAAGACATTTACAACTCAGGACATCACCTTGCAACTAAGAAAGCACCCGTGAAATGGTTAAAAAGGGATGCAGTGGAGCCTGGGTGTTTTAAACATTTTCAGGGAGTTCCTCACTTGAACCTGGCTCCCAACCATGAATCCAGCTGACCGGATTTCTATTTTGGCCAGTGCCAGTGTGACAGCCCTAATACTTGGAAATCTGTTAGCTTCTGAAGTGATGCCTTCACATCAGCCTTCACCAATCCAGTGATCTCCAGATCTTTTGGATGACCTTTTAGATTTTTTGGAATTCATAACCATTGGACATGCTGGATGGACCTGATGGGAGATGAAATCCAAAAGATCTTGAGGACACCAGTTTACTGAAAGATGGGCTATGGTATTTTCTCTTTGTCCATTTCCCCAGATACTAGAGCAGAAGAATGGATATGAACAAGAACAGGATCCTTTGTCCAGCCTTCTCAATCAGGCAGAGAGGTGAAGTCTGCAGTCTGGCAAGGAGAAAAATTGCTGGATTTCTATAGAGAAAGATTATCATTACAGCATCCTGTTGTAATTAATGGGTAGTTTCCAACAATATTGAAATAGTACGCTTTTCTCCTTTACTGAATTCAAAAATTCTGGGAGCAAAGGGTGTGATAAGAAAACGGGCATGAACTCTGTATTAAATTATATTAAATTTAATATAATTAAATTTATATATTAAATAATAAGATATTCATCTTTTGAAGACAATTCCTGAATACCTTCAGCTGGGCATGTCTGAAGTTCTGCTGTGAACTTCTGCTGTGAAAAATCTAGGTGGCCTGAGAAAAGCCTCCCCCACTCTCAGCCTCATTCACAATATAGGAGTAATTCTGTCCTCCTTTGGAGAGTAGCTGTAAGGATTGCAAGGTTTACTTCTTTGAATTCTCCTAAAATGCTATATAAATTGTGACCATTATCATTATTGTCAACAAGCTATATGGAAGTAAGAGGTTTGTTTAACTCCCAGTGTGATCCAGTGTGGCTACCTGCAAACCCCCAGATGCAGAGGGTGATATGAATCCTATTGCAGGTGGAAGTAGCGCAGAAGGAGATGACAGCCTCATGCACCTCCCACCCTGCAAAAACAGTGCACATCTGAGTTTGACCGTCGAAGCCTTTTGTCCCACAGCATGCGAAGGCCAGGCTGGAACGCTACGTGCAACGACACAGCTTTTTTTCTGCTCTTCCCCCAGAGCATCCACACAGCTCCAGCACCAAGATTGGTCTTTTGGTCCCAAGCGGCATGCTAGCTGCAAGGGTGGAGAAAGGGCACTCTGAGCTCACGTTCCCAGTTCTCACCTTGGAGAGCATTTCTGGGGTCAGAGCAGGACTCCAACCTCTCCTATGGCTGTCTGGGGCTAGCAGTGATAGGGTTGCACCTTCAGTCACTATTAAGACATGAATCCCTAGCATACTTAATATAAAAGCACTTTAAAAACTTTAAAGGGGGAATCAGGCTAGTTTGCAGAGGGCAGGCTACACGCAATCTTAGCAACTTGTTTTATGGCTCATAACTGGCTGCATATTAGGTTGTTCAGTGTGTCTTCCAAACTCAGACCACTGGTTGTGTAGGAGCTAAACAACCTAGCAGATGAACCATGGTTTGTTGTTGAGCTAACTGCTGTATTGTTCAGCTCCTGACAACCCAGCAGCCTAGGTTTGGATGACATAGTAACCTGTGAGGGAACCACTTCTGGTGTGCTAAGTAAAGGCACCTTTGGAAGCTGTAAGCAATACAATCTTGCTCAAATTGGAGACCCCATGGTTTTTTATCCCACAGCCTCTCTATTGTTCAAACCGGCCCACTGCATACATGTTGGTGGAATGGGAGAGAATAGCAAATAGCTCTTGACTTTGTGCCCAAACCATGGGATTCCTTGAGGTGAAGATGTCTTGTTGGTGACTGTGGGAAGAAAGATGCTGGATTGGCTGAACTCGTGATGTGATTCATTAGGGATCACCTTACATCTTCTAGACAGTTACATAATTTTTTATTCCAAGTCATGAAAGGTACGACATTACTAGAGTTGAACTCTTGCCTTATGGTTTTGCTCCATGTGTATTTTAGAACTTAGTAAACATCTATTGATGGGATCCTGGCAATGATTGACGGCAAAAGGAGGATGGCAGAGGATGAGGCGGCTAGATGGAGTCACTGGGGCAATGGATGTGGGCTTGAGAGGAGTCCGAGGGACGGTGGAGGACAGGAGAGCCTGGAGGATTGTTGTCCATGGGGTCATGATAGGTCGGGCATGACTTTGTGACTAAACAAAACAAAACAAAACAAAACAAAAAATCGATGTGATCCAAACTTAATGATATTTAGAGTATACCCATTCAAATGAATGGACAGAGGTGAGTCATGACTAAATTGCCCTATTGTTTTAGAGGATGTACTGAAAGCATGGGAAGACTGGATGCAACTCAATTTCATTTGTCAGTTTTTTAAATATTACAAAATGTGTTGATGTGTTTTTGAAAGTTAAGACAATTTTCCAAAAGGTTTGATACGCTCACTTTCTTGTTCTAGGGATCCAAATCAGCCAGTCCCACAGGATACTAAATTTATTCACACAAAACCCAATCGCTTTGAGGAGGTAGCATGGACCAGATACTCTCAGAAAGATCAACTTTACCTTCACATTGGATTAAAACCACGAGTAAAAGAACACTATAGAGCCAACAAGGTGAACCTGTGGTTGGAACTGGTACCTCACCTGCACAATCTTAATGACATTTCACAGTATACCTCTACAACAACTAAAGTGCCATCAACTGATATTACTTTCAGGCCAACCCGGAAAAATTTGGTACCTGTAACATCAGCCTTTCCTACAGCCAAGCAAGACGATCCCAAACAACCACCAAGCCTAATTTCAGGAGATCAAAGAGACTATTCCACTGAGTTGAGTGTAACTATCGCTGTTGGAGCATCTTTGCTGTTCCTCAACATTTTGGCCTTTGCAGCACTCTATTACAAAAAGGACAAGAGGAGACACGACGTCCACCGGAGATGCAGCCCACAGCGTACGACTACCAATGATCTTACCCATGCACAAGAAGAGGAAATAATGTCCCTCCAGATGAAGCACACTGACTTGGGTCATGAATGTGAATCCATCCATCCCCATGAGGTGGTTCTTAGGACCGCCTGTCCCCCAGACTACACACTAGCTATGAGACGGTCACCCGATGATATTCCGTTAATGACCCCCAACACCATTACAATGATTCCCAACACTATACCTGGGATTCAGCCCCTTCACACATTTAACACGTTTACTGGTGGACAGAATAGCACTCTGCCCCATCCTCACCCCCACCCACACCCCCACCCCCATTCACATTCGACAACTAGGGTATAGCCAAACAAGATGAAACAAACTTTTATTTTTTGGTGGATTATAGTGGGTTATAATTACAGAAGACTTCCCTTGGCTTTCAACCTACAAGACTCTTACTATTTAAATATGGAGGAATATTATGTGAATATACATATCAAGAACGTTGGGGATTTTGGGGGAAAAGCGAATTGTACATATATAAAAATGAACTTTTAAAAAAGTATAACTTTTTGCAATTGCTTGAAGCAATTGTCCTGAATGATACTTTTTACATTCACATTCAAGTATTAATTTTTTGAGGATTTAAGTTACATAATGGAATTAGGCATGTTCAACACAGAAGTGGGAAAGAAAACTATGACTGAAAATTTTTAAAAAAGTTCTATCAATATGCACAAGGGACACATTAATGGAATGTCAGATAATTTTCACCAGTTTTTATTTGGAACTGTTTTCTTGTGTAGACCATATTTACATATTTGGATAAGTATACAAAGCACCAATGCTGTTAAAGGCCTTAGAAAGGGGCTTATATGCTGAGATCTGCCAATAAAAAAGGAAGAGTTTTATAACCTGGCAGGTACCACATGATCACATAAGTGCTGTCAGTATAAACGTTGTGGGAATAAAGGAAATGAAATATTTTTAGCACGATGTGCATGATAATTCATTATGCTTGGTGGCTGTGCTGCTGATTAAGCCGTAATTAAAATTCCTTTCATCCCATTGGAGTTCTCAATAGAAGCTTCTTCCCTCAATTGGCACAACCTAAGAAGGTTTGTTTTCAAGGAGGAAAAGCTTATTGGACATCCCCCAAATTCCCAGTAACATCCCAGCAACAGAGAGCATTATAGTAGTTCTTAAAGGCATTTGATGGTACTCTAGGTGCACAGCAGTGAATGCTCACAGATAGGAATTTGAAAAGAAAACAAAAGATGTCTGTGTAATGTTTCTGTTATTCTTGTTCCTTTCCAACTGGTTAGTTCATCGTACTTATGATGTCAGTCTTTCAGTTGAGTGTTCATCATTTTGATGCGGTTTCATTACACTTTCTTACATTTATATCCATCATATTAAAAGAGAAAGGAACTGTCCAATGATTTATTTTCAAGGAAAATTTTGCAATATGTAAAGGTGGACTTCCCCCACCACCCCAAATTATCACAGCAATTCAATAATTACAGTTTGGGTTGATTCTTTGACTAATCATATTGCATGAAATCAGGTTTGCTTCTTGTGTTTCCAAGGTATCCCCCTTTTGCCTGCTTCTCTTTGGTGTTTCTGTGAGCTCACCGGAAACGTCTTAAGGAGATCTCTGCAAAGTGTACAAATGTTGATAGAGAGGCTATACGAGAAATGGCATCACCATCTGGAAGAGTCTCAGTTCCACATCTTACTTAACAGTGTCCTGATATGGGAAAAAAGGTCTTTGTCCAATGCCCCCTATTACTTTTGAATTTTACAAAATACGTCACAGTCATTTAAAAACAAAATGTTTGTATGTGTAATCAGATGTACATTTATATAAAAAAGAGAAAAAATCAGATGGACTAAGAGCACACCCCTGGTGAATACTTCCTCTCTTTCCTGTATTATATTTCTATTAGAGTAAAGTTATGTGATTTTTATTTTATTTTGCATTTTTTCAAATTACTAGCAATTTTGATAGTTTGTAAGATAACGCGCAGAACTTTCTCTGACAAACTAACTGCAGTAACAGAAATGTTTGTTTTCAGTTACTCTTTTTCAAGATTGAAAGCTTATTACACACACAGCAAATTGTATACTACTTGATGGGGAAAAAATTCTTTGTACTTCTGGGCCATTCCTGTTGGCCCCTCTGAGTGACAAATAAAGCTAATCTGGATAATGAATATTATAATTATTCCAATGCTAGGAGACCTGATATTTGCTCATTAAAGAGCTCAAATGTTTATTGCTGTTTTGTCATTTTTTAAAAAATGAAGTAATGGTAACTGTCTCAAAATAAAGAGTTTTTTCTTGAGGCCAATCTGGCTTTTGAAGACTTGAGTATGCCTTCTACAGGTTTTAAATGAAGAAGCCTGCCTAGTTTTGCACTGCAAGCCCACAATTGAGTTGGTTATTGTGACATTGTGAATGCCATAAACTGTCTTAAAATGCAACCCATTGCACGCTTACAGGGGAATAAGCACCAAGAAAAAGTAAGACCAACATCTGAGTAAACATGTATTGGGTTGGGCTTCACGTTTTCTGATCAGTAGTTACAACAAGTCTTGCAAAATGTTGGTGCTCCTGGAAATAACAACTTCATAATTCTTTAAAATACACACATACTTATTTCAAATAACATTTCACAACAACTTGAAAAGGGTTACAGAGCAAATTAACTTTCATAATGCAGTTCTTCTTAGCACATCAAGCATGGGATTTCCAAACAAAACTGGAAAAAAGATCCTTTTCTCAATTTCAAAAACTTTCTTGACTTTTAATTTTTCAGACAACTGTCATGATAGTGTAGAGTGATGGCCCCACCCAGATATCAAAAGAATTTTCCTGTAGAAGATGAAACAGGAAAAGTCTTCAAAATTCAGGATGGTCTATGTGCAATTTCTGCCTGACGTGGTTGTGACTGTGACCTGCGAAATGTAAACCAATAAAAAGAATTGTTTGCCATCAGATAACTATTGTTTAATCAGAAAATTGTATTTTGCTATGTGATTAATGGAAAAAAGGATTAAAAATCTATCTATAAAAGTATATTTTTTATATATATATATATATAAAAAATATAAAAAATGGATGGCCATAATCCAAGATTATGGATTGCAGGGGGAAAGAAAAGAAAAGAGAAAAGAATTCTGGTGTGTTTTTCTTAACACTATTGGCACCAAATAGCTTTCTAATTTAGGTTCACAGTGGCCATTTATCTTAGTATAGTTGCATATATACAATTTCAGGTCAATGTTACCTTTCTTAGTTAAAACAAATAAATGATTTAGGTAAAACTGAGAATGACACAATACTTTCTTCCTTCATTGGCAAGAGCCGATACATGCATAATAACTGTGTACGATGAAGGTGGCAACTTGGCTATGTAACTTTATTTTGTTCCGTTCACAAAGCCAGAGGATGCACAAAACTGGTTGTGATTGTGCCAAGTTGGCAATGGAACACATACGAGTATATAACTGCACAGGTTGGTCATAGGTAGAACAGTTCTGTTGGTTGGATGCATTCCTAGGACCATGCACATTCTAATCTCTATGGAAGATCACAGCTCATTTCTCCAGTCCAGAGACCCACATGCATTCTAGTATATATACAGGGGTCTTAGGTGTGTCCATTTCCACATTTTCATGAAGAGGAGGCATATTTGTTTGCAGATCTACTTTGTCCATTGTGATGAATGGGGAAGCCCTTGCCAGTGGAAGAGTTGCACACACAAGCTCCCCAAGCTTGTTATGTCATTAGATCAAGATGCTTGTACAGACGAAAATAATCCCCTCATATTGATGGAGACAGGAAGACCCTGAGCAACCAGTGGGTATTTTACTTGCTACTATAAAATGGAAGAGCATTAGACAAACTGGAAGTAGGAGAATCTGCACAGCTTATGCAATTTTAAAAAGTCAAGAACTGTATTAAAAATGAGAAAAATAAAGAAGGAAGGAGGGAGGGAAGGAAGGAAAATGTATATAGTTAAAACTGTAAGAAATTTATAAACGTATTCTTCAGATGTAATGTCCTGTTCAAGGAATTGACATTTGGGTTTTTCCACCTCAGCTGAGACCTTTGGAACTTTAACTTAGTTGTGATATTTTCTTTTTACTTTGTCTCTTTCTACTCAGATATTTTCTAATACGATCAAAGAATATTTAGAATCCAGATTTGGAAATCATTGAAAACTAGAGGTTGTGTTTACTGCTTTTGTATTTTTAAAATATATTCATAGACATATTCAAAGAGTAATGTTAACCCTTTACAAAGAGCAATACAATCACTCTTTTCCCCCAAGAAGATACTATCCAGCTTCCTATTGCATTATCAAAATATAACCTATGCATGCAATACACTATCCTAGAATTTGACTGGATAGTGTGGCAGTTACATGTGCAATCCGGCTTCATACAGTAGCGGTATTTGGGGTTCAGGAAGCAACTGAAGCATCACTCCTCGCAGGCATACAGTGGAAGCCATTGGTTTGATGCTTAGGCTATCCTGCTTGCCTAGTCTACTGACCAGAAGCTCCACCAGTGCTGGGGTTTCACCAGCAATGTTCTGTTAACAGAACAGGAGGAGATGGAACTTGTATGGACATCTATAAGGGGGATGCTCAGTGAATCTCTCTTCTCCCCACCATTATCATGAGCTGCTCCCACTTATTATCCTGCTTCTCATCATGACAAACCACCACCTTGCTTGAAGGCAGAGGAGGCAGTAGACAAGCAAGGCATGCCATCCAACATGGCTCCTCCTCACCACCGTCATTGCCTGGGCCAACACAAGAGGCAGATGAACCATCAAGTTGCTATGGTCAAGAGGAAGATGCCCCTCTTAGTGGGCCCCTGCTGGGGTGGAACTGCCTTGATGGGGACTGCTTTGTTCTTATCCTTTTCTGATTTGCCACTGTGGGAACAGAATGCTGGATTTTGGTCTGATCCAGCAGGTCTCTTCTCATCACAGCCGGCACAGGGAGTTGCTGTAGTGTTGCAAAGAAACTCTGCTGGATCCACCCCTCTAACTCTCACAGATTTCTCCTCATGCTCAGCCTGATCCTGCAAAGTGAGCTGAGCAGAGAAGAAGTCCACAAATGCTCACAGAAATGTAGCTTGCACAGCCATCAACCTTCTGCATCAGGTACAGTAGCACAAGCAGAGGCTGCTGCATGTGACATGAACGAAGGATGTTGCTTGTGCAAAGGCTACGTGGGCCTCCATTCCTGGCACAGACCTCACAAACATTGTACCTGCGCACCAGGAACTTGGATTCATGGCTGCAACAAAGCATGTCTGGGGGGCCAGGCCTAGGAAACCCATCAGAATCCCAGTACAGATTCCCCCACATCTCTAGTGCACTGGTAGAGAAGCAATGAATACTGTGCAGAGCAGGTGGGAGGCGTGACGTGCACAGCCAGTGATTCTTGGTGAGGACAGCCATGGTGCAAGCAGGGCTAGTGGCTGGAGCGGCTGGCACTTGCTACGCTGGTTAGCCCTCTTGCATACCGCCACCACCCACTTGTTTCTTCCACCCAGCCCAGCGTGGATGGGTTCGTGAGCAGGCACAGGATGGCAAAGGGCTTCTCCACACCAGGCGTATATTGTGCACTCGTAAAATTGGTGGGCACTTTCCAGATGATATCATCCTTCAGATCCTCTTCCGTGTGTTCCAGGCTTCTTCACTGTTTCTTTTTGAAAGAGGAAAGTCTTGCATTAAGTTTCAAGCTGTGACAAGCTAGCATGGATGCCCCGTGTAGGGCATCTGCCACAGCACAACCTGGAGCTTGATTCACAGCATGCATAGAAAAGCACAAAGCATACACAGAAAAGCACCAACCCAGAGAGAAAGGACACATTTTTCCTCCTGCAATGAAAAGTGAACAATGAAACCTCAGTGAAGCAGTGTGTTAAATCCCCTATGTAGAGAACTCAAGAAGTTCTACTGTCCACTGATAACCCAACATTAGAGGATGGCCCACTAGGCCTGGAACCCCAAGTCTTTCATCTGAAACCCCAAATCTCTGGAAGAGCATCTGCTCTCCATGGGCATTTGTAGAAATAAAGGTGAAGGGCCATGGTGGGTGCATCTGATCCTCTGGACTAGCTGACATGTCACCTGTATGTGCCCCTCTGCATCATTCTGCCTGAGGGGGTTTTTCTTCCTCCCTGAAATAAAAGGCCCTCCTCCCCCTGAACATGTATCCCTGGGGTCTCCTTGCTTTTTTTTTTTTTTTTTGGTGTGTGTGCTGTAAACTTGAGCCCTAGACCATACATAGCACCACCTCTGGTAACCTGTCAGCAATAGCAAGCCATAGGGTAACAGGAACAATGGAAGGAATGATGACGAGGAAGGCAACTGAAAGAAACAAACAGACAAATGTCCTGCCTAAATCTGCAATTCATGCTGCAGCCAAAAAGCCTTGAATTTCTTTAAAAAGTACTGGAGGAATGTTGTGCTAATCCACATCCCACTTGCTGGCATTTCCATCCTCATTGCAAGCTGTGCAGTCGGGTTCATTCTGCAGGTGCAGTACCTGATTCCACTGCTAGCAGCCCCCACCTCTTCACCTGAACATTTCCCCTTCAGTGCTGAAGCGTCATGGCATTTCCAAAGGGAAGCACTTACTCAGCTGCACATCACTATTGAGTTCAGTTGATCACCGGGCTAAATAATCAAGATGATTTGACTTTAGGATGACCAGCTGTCCTCCTTTAGAAATTGTAGCTTTCTGTTTTGGTGGGTTGCCAGAGGTCAGTTTTCTAGTGCAGAAGCTGTCTGGCTCTGCACAAGGTAAAGAGAAAGATCTGGGAGAACCGATAGCAAGGGCCTTGGAATTGCTCACCGGGAATTAGCACCCAGAAAACAGACCAAGCAAGAATGCTGGTCACCTAGTCAGTCTTGTTCTCTATGGTGAGCTGTATTTCTATTCAAAACGTGGTTTCTAAATGTGCAGTTTTACAGCACGTTGTGCATATGCAAGTGTGCTTTTGTTGCATAAGCCAGTGTGTTTTTGGAGAGGCATAAATGCCCCCCTTATTTTAACTGGAAAAGTCACTTGCCTGGCTAGTGAATGATCAACTTGCTTTAACTGTTTTCGGAACACCTCCATCACTGCGGATGCATCTAAGAGCCCAGGAAGGGCAGAGGCAAAGCAAGGGCATCCACAGGCCAGGATCCTTGCCAGCCAGAATTGTCCAGGAAGCCAACAAGCAGGGGATGAGGGCAAGCATGTGACAGCTTTGGAGCCAGAATAAATACAGGATTAAACTGCAGGTCATGTTAGCATGAAAGTTACCACCCAACTTGGAATCAAGTGAAATTCAAGGGGAATTTGGAAGGCTGTACTCTGACGAATCTTTTTTGGACATTTCCCTCTCCCCGATATTTAAAATTAATCTCACAAACACAAAGACAAACAAGAAAACAACAAAAGAAAACCACATCAGGTTTAAGCCTAGTTGCTGACAGAGGGTCATTCCTTTAATATATTTTCCCTTTTACTTTACAGACAAACAAACAAAAAGGAATCCAGTGACTGCTTGGATATGTCCTCTACCATTCTTCATAACAGCAGTTTCTATTGACAGTGCTAGGTGAGGTGTTCTTGGAAGCAAGACCTAACATGATCAATGGGGTAGGAGTTAGGATACAATCCTATACACACTCACCAGGGAGTAAATCCCAGCCTTATAGTGCAAATAAGTGTGCATTGACAACCTGGATGTTTGTGCATAGGACTGCATCTTTAGGGTGCAGTCCTATGGGATGGTAGCTTGTTGTAGGGCAGCTTCTTACCTTAGGCAGCCCTCCCCAACCTAGTTGCCTTCAGAGGCATTTGAACTACAGCTCCCAGAATTCCCATCCTGCAGGACCATTGACTGGGAATTCTGAGTGTTGCAGTCCAAACATGTCTGGAAGGCACAAGGCTGAGGAGATCTGCCTTAAAGGATTCTGAAAATGTTAGGCTGTCAAATGTAGGGCAGGAGGAAGATGTAGGCAATTTTACTGCCTGTTCTTCATCCTCAACAGCCCACCCCACAAAAAAAGAAGTACAGCTGAATGGGGCTCAGAGTACATCAAATTCACTTACTGGAGGTGGGGGAGGAAAGGCAACAGAGGGGCCCTGGATTTCATAGGTCCTGAAGTCTCCTCTACCTCTCTGTTGTCGGCCCACTACCCACTTCTTTCTCCATTGCATGTATATATTCCTTTCTCTTTCAAGGAACCCTGTGACTGAGAACCCACAACTGGCCAGAAATCACCCAAGGAGCTTCATGGTTAAGTGGGAACTAGAACTTGGAGCTCCCCAGTCCCCAGTCCACCACTACACCGCACTGGTGGCCAATATGAAATAAAGTCATGCCATATTGCAGATCAGCATTCCCTCCATCTAATTTGAAAGGATATTTCCTGACACAACTATTTCCCATAGTCCCATGTACCAACTTTGAAAGTCCTAAAGTTTTCCAAGGCTTAGGACATTCTAACCTGGGAACAGTCATGAGCCTGGACAAAACCTTTTCTTAAATCTGTAGGGATTTTGAGGAAATTGCTAAGAATTTGTATCATTTTTTCTGGAAGAAGGGATGGGAACAGATGGGAAGCTCTGGTTAGTTATTTGTAGTTGATTAACTTAGTTATCCTAGTTATTAGGTATCCTGAGGATGATTAACAAGCATGGAGAATCCAGAACTTAAATGTCAGGTGCATTTTCTCATCATGTAATGTATTCAATATCTGCTAAATCTCTGTCTGTCTGTGTGTGTGTTGTGAAAGAAAAAGCCAATCCAAAGTTGATTAGAAAAGAATGGACATTCCCTGGCTTCGGGTACTTTTCCAATCCCCCTCCTTTTTCAAGATTTCATTCTTTCTCTATTTCATCAAGATTTCTGCTTAGAGTTACATTTCTCCCTTACTTGAATTGAAAATATGTCATTTAGCCATCCTTCTATAGCCTCCAAAGAAATTTTCCTTCATTGAAACAAGCATTGTTCAAACAGATTTATTTTCTGATTGGATTTAATTCTGGCGCAATGCCGTTCTGGAAGAGGGACTAACATTCAGCTATTTTTGATAAATTGTTCAGCTAACATACTAAAAAGAATGAATGGATGAACCCCAAGCAGACTTTGCTTTAACTTTTTCTTAATGCCATTCTGTAATTCTCATCTGCAGATCCTCTGGGAGGTGTGGCAAGAATGGAACGGCATATGCCGAGCAAAGCATGGGGGGAAATGTGTTGATGAATTAATTTCATGTTTAAATGCAAAACCTGAAGTCTTTTGGTTTGCCTTAAATACCTAAAGGGAAGTTAACTGCACACAGATGAGGATGACAAATCAGAAATT
Organism: Varanus komodoensis; assembly: GCF_004798865.1. Taxonomy (NCBI): domain Eukaryota; kingdom Metazoa; phylum Chordata; class Lepidosauria; order Squamata; family Varanidae; genus Varanus; species Varanus komodoensis. Next base: position 6,270,788 of record NW_025335727.1, on the reverse strand, counting down.
CCATTCTCCGGTGGAGCTGAGATATTTAGTTATCAAATGTTACATTCCCAGGTGACAAGCGGCCTTCTGTGGGGAGGCATCAATTGTAATGAGAGCCAGTGAGGCACAGAGGGCAAAGTGTTGGACTGAGACTTAGGAGAACTGGGATCTGCTCCCCACTCGGCTATGGAGTTCCCTGGGTGACTTGCCCGTTCCCTGGGTGAGCAGTCACTCACTCTCAGCCTAACCACCTCACAGGGTTGTTGTTCTGAGGATAAAATGGATTCGAGGATGACTACCTTGAGTTCCTTCAAGCAGCAGAAAAGCAGGATATGAATACAATGTCATATTCATAGCAATTAAAAATAATAAACAGCAACAACAGCATCATAATAATAGCAATGCTAACTGTTTAAAAGACTGGAAAGATTTGGGTGCAAGCGGTGAATCAATAAAGCAGCAGTCCAGAGGGTGCCTTTTTAAAGATTATCAAGTGGCATCTAGATGTATTCGGTGAGGATAGCCAGTGAATTACCCTGTGAAGGTCATTCCATAGTGTTGGGCTGGGTGCCAACAAGCCTCATTGGTAGTTGGAATAAAGGGGCAGGGCACAGAATCTTCCAGCCTAACGTTTCCTTCTTCCAGCTTTCCACTTTCCACCCCCTGCCTAGTTAGAATGCTTTCAAATTTCTTGCGGCAATGCTTTTGAGATTACTGGATGGTTGTGCAGGTGCCAAGGATCCTGCATTGCTCTGTGTGTGTCTTTTCTGTTTCATATCTCTTCATCACTCTGTAGTTTCCTGATCAGAAAAAGCTGTACGGGAAGAATTACTTTCCATGGCTTCCCTGACCACCAGAGAGATGCTTATAGAGTAAAAGGCTGGGTGGTCACAGAAACCTGTGGCCACCTTGCACCCAAGATGGATGCCAGAACCGCACACCACAGCCACGAGCATTTCACCAGAATGATCTCCTTTGAATGTTGCCATTGCCATTGTTCTAAGTTCTTTCTATCCAATTGAATGAGGAGCATTAAACCATGCAGAAGAGAAAGTTGGCATATGAACTTACAAGAAACTTCATGCTGATCAACATGTGCAGTCACAAAGGTTCAGGATACTGGCATTCAGCAAATAATGGGTGATGGGGTGAGTTCCCGTTGCTCCGTCCCAGCTCCTGCCAACCTTGCAGTTTGAAAGCATGCAAATGCAAGTAGATAAAAAGGTACCACTTTGGTGGGCAGGTAACAGCGTTCTGTGCACTTCGGTGTTTAGTCATGCCGGCCACATGACCACGGAGACTGTCTAAGGACAAATGCTGGCTCCCTCGGCAGGAAATGGAGATGAGCACCGTCCCCTAGAGTCAGGCATGATGTCAAGGGGAAAACTTTACCTTTATGGTAATTGATATTCTATAATTATATTCTATTATATGGTAGCTTCCATGTAGCCTGAAGGGCCTGATCACACCTCATCTTGGAAGCTAAGCAGGGTCAGGCCTGGTTGGAATCTGTATGGGGGACTACAATGTTGTGAACCACCCAGAGAGCTTCGGCTATGCGTGGTATAGAAATACAATTAATCATCATCATCATCATCATCATCATCTATATTCTTATTGAATATTGAAGATGAATAATAATAATCCATCTATATTCAATGGAAGTTGAAACACAACAATTGGTGTAATGCAGTGGATCCTGGCTTGCACGCCCCCCATTACATCATCATCTTCATCTTCATCTTCATCATCATCTTGTAATCTGGCCAGTCATTTGCAGCAGCATGAATAGAGCCATGCGATGCCCACTTGTGGGCAAGGGTGGGGAGCCCAGCAGCTCTTCTTCCAGGCCGGCACTGCTTCGATCAGCTACAATCAGGTAATTGTGGGAGGGATGGCGGTGATGGAAGCAGGAGAATAGGCAGACATCATAATTCTGGAAACGAGGCCAGATAAGAGCCTTTAACTCATCAGAAGCAGATTCATTTACAACTAAGAATCTGGTGCCCAAGTTTGTCTTTTTCTTCTCCCTCCCATTCCCTGTTTCTTTGATGTTCTCCCTTTTGCCTATTCTTGCATCTACATCTGTATGCACGGAAAGCCTTATTTCTGATCTTGCAGGCCACTCCACTCTGTCTAGAGTAATTTTAACTGGAGAGTACAATAAAAAAAGACATAGAAGTAAATAAATAAATTCTTATATGGTGGTTTTTGCCAGACTTCCCATTTCTTAAATGGAATCTTAAATGGAAATGTGAGGGATTTTGAGGCCTTAAGATGCAATCCTATGCAACCGAAGCCTAACTCCCAGCCTTAGGGTACAGATAAGTGAGCAAAGGATTCCAAGTTTATGGTAAGGTTCCAAGGCATGAGTCCTCAAACTAAGGCCCATGGGCCGGATCCGGCCCACCACGCCCATTTAACCAGCCCACCCCAGAAGTTTTGCACTCACCGCGTGCACACTGCTTGTTTGTGAGGAGGCCGTTTTAGACTCACTTGGAGAAGACTGTCTCCTCGCGAGCAAGCCGGCGCCTCACTGTGCATGCCCAGCGGCAGCTTGCTCGCGAGGAGGTTGACCCATGTGCCCCCTCCATCCCCACCTCGCATGCACTCACGTACACGCCACCCCTTCACTGGCCCGTGCTCCACCCACCCTGCCGGCACTGCCTCGGCAGCCCGTGCCCCCCGCTGGCACCTGCCAACAGGCCCCTGTTGAAAAAGTTTGAGGACCCCTGTCCTAAGGAATCACTGCTTGTTTGAAGGAATCAGAGAGATCTTAGGATCCAGTAGATTGTGAACTGGCCTCTCTTAGCCGCCCAGTACCACCTCCTGCTCCACCTCCTCCTCCATTACATTTCTATCTCAACTTTTTTTCCTCTTGCAAGGAATCCAGAGCAACTTATGAAGTTATTCTCTTTTCCATTTTAACCTTATAACAACAACCCCATGAGGCAGGTTAGATTGACAGTTAGTGACTGGCATGCGGCCTACATTGTGCTATTAATTATTAGATTTACATCATGGTTTTCTATCCAGTTCTATGGAGTTATACCCATGAACTCAGAGCTGCTTATAGGATTTGTTTGTTTTCCTAAATCTTAATAGCCCTATAGCCCAGGAGCTGAGAAATGAAAGGGTTTTGCAAAATGCAAGAAGCCAAATGGAATGGTTTCAAATTCACGAGGAGGAAGTGGATGGCCTGACTTCTGGAAATGTGGGACAGAAATATGAGAGCCAGTGTGGTGTGATGGTGATAATGCTGTTCTGCATAGGGGAGACCTGGGTTCACGGCCCCTCTTAGCTATGAAGCTCTCTGGGAAGCATTAATTGGCCTTGCTCTGAAGTTAAAATGGAGAGGAGAGGGATCAGGTACATTTTCTTGGGTCCCTTGGAGCAGTCAGGATTTAAACATCACAACCACAAAAATATATATTATGATTTTTAAAAAACATATAAATGCTCTCTCTAAAAGCAAAAGCCAAGCCTATGTTCAAAGTCAGGAGAAACAATAAACAAATATCATGGAGCTGACACTGAAGTTAGCTTTAATTGTGCAGTTCCAGCACCAACCCAGACCCTTGCCAAACAAACAAACAAACAAACAAACAAAAACACGAATTGCCCTCCTGAAAAACCTCAAGGCTCTGGGAAACTTTCTATGATCATTTTTCTTGTAGCACTTCGTTTGTTAGCTCCTATTAGACCATTTTGTCTCGTCTCTTCTTTTCTCTTCTCTTTTCTCATTATGAAGCCTGCTTTAAGCAAGTCACAGATGGCAAGCACTTCTTTCTATGTTCCCGTTGGAACAGTTTAACCTCATTCTGAGTCTATAATAGCGCATTCCCAAAATGTTGTTAGTCTCGGATACACACTCAGGGCTAAGATGCCTGTTGTCTTTCTGAGGAAAACAGTGGCTGGAATCACATTACAGTGGATTCATAATCGCACCTTTGCCCACGAGGCCGAGGCCAGCTCACCGTTGCTTTGCAAGCGCTTCGGCAACTGCCAGGGCTCCAGCGCTTTGCCCTTTGTTGGCTTTTTTCCCACCTGGCCCTCCTTTTTCAATTGTTCACAGTGCCTCAGAGAAAGGTACATTGGAGGCATTGTGGGAAATTAAAATGTTAGCCGCCTGTCACTGCCTGGTGGTGCGCCACTGGTGGGTAAGCACACCGGGGAGAAGACCAAGAGCACTGTGCAGCTGGGAACCCTCCAGCGCTGAACTAGCCTTGCGCCTTGGACTTCCCTTGTGGGATTGGTTAGGCCGAGTGATGGCCACCCCCCTCCCCCAAGGCCATTGAAAGATCTCCCTGGTTGGTTGAGGCTCTGAGCCCAGGTCTTCACAAAGCATAGTAATGGCCTTCCTCTCTGGTGCAGCTGAATATTTTCATGCCAAAAATTTGGCAGGCTCTATGCAGCTGATGCCATAGGACTGAAAACAGATTCCCCTTCATATGACCCCTACTGGATGCAAATCTTTTTCAGTAGCTCTGGGACCGAGAGCTGGCCCTACTGTTGGGCAGAGTGAAGCAAGGGCCTCAGGCAGCAGATGCTGGTGGCAGCCCCAAGGTGTTCCAAGAGAGACCTGCATGCCACCTGGCCTCCCCTGCTGCTTTCAGGCATGGTGCAGCTTCCTGCCTCATGAACAATGTTGAAGGCAGAGTCATCTGCCAGTCCATTCAGCTTCTCTAAATGGAATGGGAGAGCCACCATCTTGCCCTTAATCAAATGGCTTCTTAAATACTGCACCCTGTTTGTAGGCAGAAACACTGGGGAGACCAGTTTATCTAAATTCTCCAGGGACAGAAGGAAGTATTAGGTGGGAGAGTTGCCATTAGCACTGGCAGTGGTGCACTTCACAATGTCCTAGAACTAGCTATACTTCAGGACATTATGAGGTAAAGTGATGACTGCCGGGAAAAGGGATGGATTGTATTAGAAGAAAATTTTGTCTGCCAAAACCAACGTTTTAAAGGGATCTAAGAATTTTTTTAATGAGGTTGCTCTAAGAAGGGGGAGGGATAGCCTCAGAAATTTCAACCCAACTCTATCGTATTTTTTTTTCCTTTAAATAATTGGTAAAATAATTCTTTAAATTATAAGCTACTCAGGGAAAGGGTGGGGAAAAATATATATTGCTTTTGGAAAACAATGCTAATCCTTGGGACATCTTTGTGAGATGTGTACCTTGGACATGATTTGCCAAAGATGTCCTATAAAATGTGTATATCAAAAAGCCTTGGGTTCATACCAATCCAAGGTAACTGCAATCAGGAAAAGAATTGACCTGCGAATCTATCATAAGTGATTCAACAATTCAAACAGAGTGAAAATTTTATATCTTCAGCTTAAGGTCTATGACTCATGGGAGCCTCATGAAAAAAACGTTTGAAGCATCCCTACCTCGTGCTGTCTGTTTGCAAAGTAGGTCATGAAAATAACATGGAGGAATGCATTTCTCCCCCACCCCCCAACCTCCCAATCCCACATGGAAATAGCTTCTCATTTTTTAGTGGATTAACAAGACTTCCCTGGGATCCATTAACACGTCACATGGCATTACTTTTCTTCATTGTTTGATGCCGCTTAACTCAATCACTATGTGGCACCATATTCTATTGGCATAAACTCCGCAACACTTCATCTTTCTGGAGCCGAAATACTATTGCAATGCCCTTCCAGATAGCAGCACTACTTGGGGTTTCATAAACTCTGTTACCTGTGATTTACTTGCAAGTGCTTGGAAGCTTTGTGGGTGTAAAATGGAGGACAGTAAAGCAGAGCAATGAACTGGCACTGCTTCCGTGCTTTCCAGCCTCTTGATTATCTATAGGGATAGTCAACATAACTCATTCCAGTATTCAAGACTCTTGGCTAGAGAGCTGGGAAAGCACCAATGACATTATTTTGAATCTAACTGGTTCACTAGAGGTTAACTCCCTTGTCCTGCATACCACAACACCCTTCCCGCCACAAGGAATTCCCCACATGACAATTGCGCTGGAAAAAAATCCATCCATTGGTATCACTGTATACATTTTTGTTGTTATAAATTCCAACTGCTGTGGGATTTGAGGAAGCAAGGGATGCACACAATTGAGTAAAGAAAAGCCAAGCCTGAACAATGACTCTTGTGATTCAGAATGCATGCAGTTTAGCTCTTATTCCACACAGGATGCCTTCATTTTGCTGTCGCTTCTTTATGAACTTAGTGGTGATTCAGAATTGGTCACCTGAGCTTACTTTTGCACTTCCTGAAAACTCCTTTAATTGCCTCGCTCCTTTCTCCCTGTGAGCATTTTGTCCAGTTTCATCCGCTATTGTCTGGCTTCAGAAGTGTTGGAAATGCCATTTCAAGAAGCTATAATTAAATGACATCACAATTCTTGTGGAGGTGTGTGATATAATGATCAGTCATTTTCACACACACCCTTTCTTATTACCAGCCACAGTATAATGAGACTTACACTGAAATTAACATGTATCGCCACCAACCTTTCTGTAGTTTTGGTGCCTACTGAAAACATACTTTTTGCAACAAGCATTCCCAGAAGGCAATTTTGTCCTCAGATGAAAACTTATTTTTCTTTCTCACCTAGCTGAGAAAAAAAAGCAATTCAGAAATTGTTGTTATTGTCTGCTATCAAGTCATCTCTGACTTACAGCCCTCCAAAATGTTCTCCTAAGCAGCCCTGCTGCATTCTTGTAAATTCAGGGCAGTGGCTTCCTTTATGAAGTCAATCCATCTCATTCTTGGTCTTCCTTTTCTTCCTCTGCCTTTGCTGCCATAGCATGGTTGTCTTCTCCAGGGAGTTTTGCTTCTCATGATGTGTCCAAAGTATGACCGCCTCAGTTGTGTCATTTTTCCTTCTAGAGAAAGTTCTGACTCGATTTGATCTGGGACCCACTTATTCATCTTTCTGTCGGTCTGGGGCATTTGCCAAGCTCTCTTCCAGCATTATGTTTGGAATGCATAAATTTTCTTCCTGTCAGCTTTCTTTGCTGTCATAATTTCATAAATATTCATAAATATAATTCATAAATTCTTAAATGAATTCATAGATGAATTAATAAAAATCATCAGATAAATATATTAATCATTGAAGACTGCCCTAAAACACCTTTCTGGTGAAAGCACTTTCCACAGCAGTTTTAAAATAATGTTACATCATCATCATCATCTCATTTCTATACCACCCCACAGCCAAAGCTCTCTGGGTGGTTGAAAAAATTCATTATTGGAGACCACCCTAAGGCACCTTTGGGGTCAAGGTCTTTCTAGAAGCATAGACTTGTCCTTTAGGCTGTGGAACCTGATGGATCCCCTTGGACACATGTGCAGAAGACCAGCCTGGGGTCTTGGAGCTTGGTGGGACTAGTGACTTGGAATGGCCAGCAAAAACAACCCTTAAATACACCACAAAGCCAAGAGGACAATGTCACCCTCTCTCACATGTTGCAAAGGGTTGCTGTGGAATATGATGAAGATGGTGGTGATGATGATGATGGCTCTATGCTGACTTATGAACCTGTTTTACTGAAGGCAAAAGGCTGAGCATGGTTATAGCCTGTCTTCATGTTTACAGAAAAGGCAACCAGCCATGGTTTCAGTCTCAAATGCGCTGCTGGGTACAATTTGACGGCTACCACGGACTCATTCATTCAGATCGCAGATCTCCATATTGAGACTGTAGACCTCATGGCCAAAGTTGGGCACTTTTCTATTTCTGCTCCCTCCTGCTTTTTGTGTCATCTAGCCTAATTAAGAGTTTTGGAGAACTCAAAAACTTGTATGATTGTATTATTGTGAGCCGCCCTGAGGCTTCGGCGAATGGGGCGGCATAAAAATGTTTTAATAAATAATAAATAAATAAATAAATAGTTCTAATAAAAGCATTGCCAAACTTCAGATTTTGGATTCTATTTTTCTTTCATAGGCCTGCACAGTTATCCAGAAAAGCAGAATACTACTGTGCCCCTATTCCAGCATAATATGCATGGCTCACCTCTTTCCCAAACCAGCTTTAGCTGTCTGCTTTCTCTAGGCTGAAACAAACAGAATTCAACCCAGCTAGGGAGATCCAGAGGGAAGCATCAAAAGGGGAAGCAGCCAATGGAAAGAAAGGGTGAAAAGGGCACATTTTCTGGCATTCCCACTTTTTCCTCAGCTATTAAACTCACTGAAGGCATATTTATTTATTATAGCTTTTCTAACCCAACCACCATTGATGTCTTGGGATGGCTCACAATAGAAGCTTACCCTTTTTTGCTTTCCCTCTGGTAGTGTAGGAGCATATTGGGATGCAAATAGTTTTCTATTTCTCTATACATGCACAATGCTCTCTTTGACCAAACATTCAAGTCACCTCCCTTTTCCTTCAAGACCTTAGGTAGGTGACAGATCATAAAATTGGCCTGTGGGTGTTTTTTTCTATCTTTCCCCCACTTATCTCTCTCCTTCTTAATATACTTACCTATTGCTTGGCACTGCAACTAATTTTTCATAACTTTCCTTTCTCATTTCTGCCTTTCATTTTCACCTAGCAAAGAATGTTCCCTTTGCACGTACAATGGAGATAATTAATCAGTCAGCTGCCTACTTTGGAGGGAACAATAGCTTTTGCTAAAAATAGGCAACTTTATGGTGAGCACAGGAAATTGCAAAAAAAAAAAAAATCTTTACATTTACCTTTCAGAGAGCTAAAGTGAGAGTGGGCAAAGCCATTTAGCAAAGCAGGTACCTAACTTAAAACCCTTATTTTAACTGAGGCAGGGGGTATAGGTTGGTTGAAAATTGCCTCTTTTGATGAAGTATTATTCACTTCATCACACATGTGATCTTCAATTTTGTTCCTGAGGTGAAGAAATTATGCTCTTGCCCTCCCTCTCTCTCATCTACTCCCCCAGCCTGAATTCCCCCAGCATATACCACTGTTCAGCTGCACAATCCCACTGTCAAGGTAATTATTTTGGTTATATAGTCATTATTGTGATGACTATAGCACAGAAAGGCAGCAATTTTCAGGTCTTCCCCAGGTGGTCTTGTCTGTTATGGAACTGGGCATACCGCAGATGGTTCTGGAGGTACGCTCTAGGTCTCCATAATTCCACTCAGACCTTGAATTCCTTGCCAGGGCTGTGTGCTCTGGGGTTCCAAAGACAATTTGAGGTCTTGCAGTTCCCAAAAGGGGACTGAAAAATGATGGACCTCTTCCTTCGTTGTGGCCATTTCAACTGCCTTTTCCATCTGAACACCATCCTTTTCTGAAATTTTACACAGTATCCCAAGTGTGCTTGCACTACAGATTTGTATAAAACAGGGGTTCCCAAATGTTCTGGACATCGTTTTGAAAGTGTGTTATGGGACTGCAAGGAAGGGCATCCGCTGTTCACAATGTGGCTGCCGTGGTAGGCAATTGTAAAACAATAAAATCCCAGGAAGCAAACTGATGAGACCATAAGAAAAATAACTTGGCCAAGAACTGGAGCACAAGGCAGTGAACTGAAGACCAAATATAAAAAAAAAAAACCACTCTTTTGAACAAAAGAAACTATGGCGCAGGAGCAGATCAGTTCGTTTTGCAATATGCTGGCCTCCCAGGGTTTATTTTATTTATTAGTTTTTTAATAAAAAATACTTAGAATATCTTAAGAAATAGATCTATCCACACAGGTACCATACTGGAATCTCCAAGTATAAAAACAACAAGCGTTGCAGCAGTGCAGTCTTCGTTAGCTAGATCATGGATGCTGCATTTCAGAGCATTAGCTTCACAGCTGTCCTTTTAAAAAGAAACACAATTTTGAGACTTAGAATAGCAGACCTTTTTCTTCTTTTCTTAACAACTCCCCTTCACTAGTCTTGGCGCCAAGATGGACCACGAGATCTTCTGAAGCCCTTCCTCGGGTGTTGCCACCACATAACACGCGGCAGATGGCTACTGGGGAAGGGCCTTTTCTGTACTTGCATCCTGGCTCAGGAAGGGCTGCCCTGCAGAAGCTTGCCTGCCACCAACTTTAATGAAGTTTTGGCGTCAAATATTTTAGTTTAAAAAAAAATCCCAGGCTTTTACATTTGTACCTGTGTTCAGCTCCTTTCAGCTAGGCTTTGTTCATTATGCTGCTTTAAAAAAGTCTTAAAGATCTGCATTTCCTAACTGAGTAAAGTGAGTACAAACCACATGCCCAGAAACTGCCTAAAACAAGCATCCTTTTAGCAGATAGCCTTTCACAACTGCAAACATAGGAACATAAGACAAGCCATCCTGGAGGAGATCAAGTCTCCATCTACTCCAGCATTCCCTTCACATGGTGGCCAAACAGCTGCTTGCAGGCTCCCACAAGCAGGAAATGAGTGCAAAAGCAGTCGTGCTAAGAGGCTGGGTGCTAAGATGGTGGAAAACAATGCAAATGTGTGGATAGTGATCCATCTTAGCTTTGACATGTGCATGTCTTACCTAACAAATGCTTAGCTTGACCATCACTGACAGCTGCCTATAATGATATATGGATTCAGGTTACAGCCGTCTTGTGTAAGCAGTCATTTTCCATCCAGTATGATGAAGAAGGAGATGACTTTGCCCAGGTCTTCCTGCATAAGGCCACTCAATGAATTACGTAATATGGAGAATCTGCACAACATCACATAGATTCTTGTCTTCTCTTTGCTCACAATGTTTATATACAGCTCCACACATAAGATTCTGGAGTGGTAAATGATAATAGGATAAAAAAGGTTAAAAAGAATAGATTGATTTGGAAACAGTTAAGGAAGACTGAAACAAAGATGATTTCAAGAGGTGCCAAAAAGAGGTTCCAAAACATTGTACCAAAAAGAATACAATGTTGAAGCCTGCCTGATCTCCAGAGGCAGAGAGCTCCAGGAAAATTGTTCCAGTTTGCTCTCCAAGTGGACTCCAAAAGGTTCATGGGTCCATATGGAACCACCAGGAACATGCTGCCCCATGATTCAGTGACCAGGAAGGTTAGCAAGGCGCTGCCTCAGGTGTCCTGGTCCCATGCTGTGTTGGGCTTTGTAAACTAGTATCAAAACCTTAAGCCAGGCATGGCTGCAAATGGGCAGCTAGCTCAGTTCCTTCAGCAAAGCAGTTACATGCCGAGAAAGGGCAGAATCTAAAAGCCACTGGGCTGCTTTTAAACCATCCTCAAGGGCATAACATCCTGGCTGTCCAGCTAGGCCATTTCTGATTTTTACTTTGTTTTAAACAGCATACTCTCAGGGAACATCTCATTGGACATCCAGTGATCAAAGGGTGTGGAGATTTCATGACTTCATGCAGAATGTGGGTGTTTTGCCAGTGCTCCTGTGATATGCAAAGGGGTTATTTTCAGGCCTGGAGGTTCAAGTGTAGGAAACTGCCAGGTCAGGTCATTGGTTTATCTAGCTATCAAACAGTTCTCCAGGGTTTTCACAGGCATGGCTTTCCCACCCATACAGGAGATGCTGATTGTCACTGGAAGCTTCTGCACACAAAACCTGTGCTGTCTCACTGAGCTGCAAGCCCTCTGCTGTGGAAAGAATGGAAGGGGTGCTGTGAGGGTACTCAAGCTCTCCTCCTGAGTAAACATGCTACTCCTGAGTTGCTTTTCCAAAAGACTTCATTGTTCCATTTCTCTAAGATCACCCAGAGTGTCATGCTGAGCCCTCTCTGACAACGCTTAATCTTTCTCCTCTTTCTCCCCCTTTTCATCTGCACAACCCCACAGGCAGAGCTTGACAAAACCTAGTCCTTTGTGATCCTCCTGCTTCTCAGTTGACTGAATTTCCTTCCTAGGCTGCCTCCCAGCAGCTGCTGCCACCTCCTCAAGGGGAGGAACCCCTATGTCAGACAGACTTCTTTGCTCCTGCTGTGAGACCTGTCCAGCCCCCATCTCCTCCTCCTGGTCCGCTATTGGTGGACCAGAGCCCTCCTCAGCTGTCACCTTCATCTCCTGTTCTGCTATCCCTTCATTCCTACAGCCGGTTGCCTGTCACCCCCATCATCATGGACTGACAACTCTCCTTGTTCTGCAGACATTTCTTGACCTTGATCAATACTGGTGCTTCTTGAAATTCCACAACCATTTCATCGTCACTGTCAGAGCTTGCATTCCCATCAAAACTGTACACTGCTTGTGTGTGTTCTGGCACCTTGTCCCAGTGCCTGCACGCAACAGATGGGGCAAACAGTAGTCAATCAGCTGCAATTTGGTTATCTATTTTGCTTGGTTACCAGGAGCCTAACTTCTATATCATTCTATAACACTAGGACTGTCTGGGGACTATAACCTGTCTGAGTAAATTAATCAACTTGGAATTTTAAATTTGCAATAATTTATAGATGTATTGGTGTATTTGTGTTTTAATGTTTTATTGTTAATTCTTTTAATATTATGAGCCGCCTAGAGGTACTGTTATCAGAATAGGTGGCATATAAACACGTAAATAAATAAATGGATGAGTCTAAGTTTGGTTAGTGCATTCAAGGGCTGGAGAGTCTAGTTTCCCCTGTCTTAATTTTTCAATCAATGTGACACAAGATAATGAAGACATTCTGGGAAAGTCACAGAGCAGAGACTGATGCGGCTATGTTGCCTGCCTGTGGATTTCAGGATGGATTTACAGAATCAAAAGAGAATTAAGAAGATTGGACAAGCATCTTTGGAACAGTACTCTCATGTGTAAAAATCAGCAGAAAGTTGGGGTTATTTTATAGAAATAGTCCAGATAGAGATGGACAAAATACATCTGCCTTACCTTACTAGAGCTGATGAAATGATACCACTAAGACCACAGCACAGCGAATTGGAGGAAGAGCATCAAGAGAGTATTACAGCTCACTGGCATGGCATTATTGGTTCTCTCTCTCTCTCACGCTCTGTCTCTCTCTGACAGGGCTCGCACATCACGACAAGCAACCCTGCATTGTTTCCATAGTGTGGCTTTTGGCCCGAATGTGCCCAACTGACAGTCAGATGGGTTCTACCCCAGCATCCCAGTGTTTTCCAACCTCCTCATTCAGCCCTCCCACGGTTGGCACATATCCCATTATCCACTGCACCTGAAAGTTAATCACATTGTTGTATGACTGGAATACCTCTGTGGTTGCTGTTTGTCATCATGGTTTCTAAAATGCACCCTACTGAATGCACCCTACTGAAAATCCACGACAGGGTCAGAGGACATGGCAAACCATCCTGTTCAAGAAACCACTGATTCCTGACATGTCTTGTGAACCTTCCCTTTGGCTCTCCCTGTGTGAAATATAGAATCTTTAGTACAGTAAGATACTATCTGGATACATCAGTGGGCAAAGTACACTGAGTAGAAGCGTCAACATGTACACACATTACTCAGCTGAAAGCTACAGCAAGGCCTGGCATGTTCTATAGTCCATACTTCCTCAAATTATTCAGATTTAGCCAAGGAATCATTTCAGATTACATCTCTCTGTTTTGACACATTTCAGATTGAAGTCAGGAAACACAGCAAAACTAATTGAATGGGCTTTGTTCAGCCACTCAGAGTTTGCATTCCTTTTTTGGGTATGGAACCTGTTCCTAAATCCTTCTGCACTGGCATATGCTACTTTCCCAAGCAGCAGTGGATGACTCAAGTTTGGTGCCTGAATTGTTGATTGTTCTGATGTGCCACTGTTGTTTAAAATGTTTGAAATAATGGCTTATGGCTTAATGGACACAGAAGATAAGGGGAAAGGGATACAATGGAATGAGGAAAATAAGCAAGGTGAGGTACCATGGCCACTGAATGAGATTGGTCTGGCAAGAGCAGAACTGAAGGCATCCCTGGGTGACCTGACGGAGTGGGTCTTACCACTCCTTGCAAATCAGCCATGCAGAATGGCTCTTCGTGGAACACTTTTTAGAAAGGAAGGAACTAAATGGTAGCTTCTGAGCTGATGACAAGGGACTCCGCAGACCAACCTGAAAGAGCACTGCAAAGGCCTTCCTGTCTCAACTATTCCTCTTTTCTGGATCAGTTTGCTTGAAGGAAAGAATGGGTCGTTATCAAGGGGATGAGTAAGATAACTCATTGTCACTATAGATATGTGGACTTTATGCATGTCGAAGGGGGTAAGAGCACACCATTCTTCCCTGCTGCCGCCCTCCCCCAGTACGTGTGTGCTGCTACCAACCACCCATGTGGAGACATCATGTTAGAAATAAGCAACATGCGATACAACTTGCATAGACCAATTCTGAAGGGCCAGGATCCCAGGAAACAAAACTGCCACTACCAACACCACCACCGCCACCAAAAATGGTTTGTGCCATCTTGGCATTCTGGGATATTATTTTTTTATTATTATTTTATTAAAACATTTTTATGCCGCCCCATTCGCCGAAGCCTCGGGGCGGCTTACAACAAAAAATTTAAAATAACATTTTAAAATATATACAATAAAATACAAATATACACTATAAAACAAGCCGCCCTGGCCAAATAAAATTCAATAATATTAACATTTAAAATACTGCTTAAATAAAAAGGTCTTCGCCTGGCGCCGAAAAACAAATAACGACGGCGCCAGGCGGACCTCTCTGGGGAGCGCATTCCATAACTTAGGCGCCACCGCTGAGAAAGCCCTCCTCCGAGTAACCACCCTCCTAACTTCTTCCATGGAGGGCTCCCGGAGAAGGGCCTCTCCCGCCGATCTCAGGGGGGGGCTGGGCATATAAGGATGTAAGCGCTCCTTCAGGTAACCAGGACCCAAGCCGTTTAGGGCTTTATAGGTCATAACCAACACCTTGAATTGGGCCCGGACTTCAATGGGAAGCCAGTGAAGCTGACGGAGAACTGGAGTCATGTGAACATAACGTCCAGTCCCCGTCAGCAGCCTGGCAGCTCTATTTTGGACCAATTGAAGTATCCGGACCGTCTTCAAGGGTAGCCCCACGTAGAGCGCGTTGCAGAAGTCCAAACGGGAAGTCACCAACGCATGTGTCACTGTCGCAAGGCAGTCATTCTCCAGATAGGGGCGCAGCTGATGAATTAGCCGAAGCTGGAGGAAAGCACTCCTCGCCACTGCTGTTACCTGAGCTTCCAGTGAAAGCTCTGGGTCGAGGAGCACTCCCAAGCTGCGGACCTTGTCCCTAAGAGGGAGTGCAACCCCATTCAGGACAAGGTTCAATTCACCCTCTCCGAAGCCCGATCCACCAACCAACAGGACCTCCGTCTTGTCTGGATTGAGCTTCAGTTTATTGGCCCTCATCCAGCCCATTACCTCGGCCAGGCACCGGTTCAGCACAGCCACTGCCTCACCTGGATTGGTGGAAAACGAGAGGTAGAGCTGGGTATCATCAGCGTACTGATGGTTCCGCAGCCCACACCTCCTGATGACCTCTCCCAGCGGTTTCATGTATATGTTGAACAGCAAAGGGGACAAAATGGACCCCTGCGGTACTCCATGGCATAGCTGCCATGGCGCAGAGCCATAGTCCCCCAGCACCACCTTCTGGAACCGGCCATTGAGATAGGAGCGGAACCACTGCAAAGCAGTGCCTCCAACCCCCAATCCCGCAAGCCTATCCAGAAGGATACCATGGTCGATGGTATCGAAAGCTGCTGAGAGGTCCAGCAGAACCAACAGGGACGCACTCCCCCTGTCCTTCTCCCTGCACAGGTCATCATACAGGGCGACCAAGGCAGATTCAGTACCGTACCCGGGTCTGAAGCCGGACTGCAATGGGTCCAGATAATCAGTTTCATCCAAGAGTGCTTGGAGTTGTCCCGCCACCACTCGTTCTAACACCTTGCCCAGAAACGGGATGTTGGCCACTGGTCTATAATTAGTGGCCATCTCTGGATCCAGTGACGCCTTCTTCAGGACCGGTCGGACTACCGCCTCCTTCAAAGGGGCCGGCACCCGACCCTCCCTCAGAGAAGCGTTAACCACTTCCAAGATCCAGGTTCCAATCCCGTGCTTGGAATCATTTATTAACCAAGACGGGCAAGGGTCCAAAAGGCAAGTGGTTGGACGTACTCGCCCAAGCACCTTGTCCACATCATCGGGCCGCAACAACTGAAATTCATCCAATAAATCTGGACCAGACGGCAGCATTGGTGTCTCCTTTGAAACCTCTGAATCAATAGTGGTGTCCAGCTCGTGACGAATCTGAGCGATTTTCTCCCTGAAATGCCTGGCAAAGTCGTCACAGCGGGTCTTTGAGGGTGGAATCAGGTCTTCCTTTGGACCTGGACGGACCAGGCCTTGCACCACTCGAAAGAGCTCCGCCGGACGGCATTGTGAGGAGGCAATGGAAGCGGAAAAGAATCTCTTTTTTGCCGCCCTCACCGCCACAGCATAGGCCCGATAGTGGGCTCTTAAGTGTGTTCGGTCAGATTCATCTCGTGATTTCCTCCACCTACGCTCTAGTCGTCTCCCAACCTGCTTCATCGCCCTCAATTCAGGAGTATACCAAGGGGAAGAGCGGGCTCTGCCCAGTGGGAGAGAACGCTTAGGAGCGATCGTGTCTACAGCCCTGGTCATCTCCCCATTCCACAGTTCGACCAGAGCCTCGACAGGAGCACCCGTCTTGTCAGCCGGAAACTCCCCCAGGGCCTTCAGGAATCCTTCTGGATCCATCCGGCTCCGGGGGCGGACCCACATAATCGGGTCCGCACCCTTACAGAGGGAGAAGTCGCTCTCGAGCATAAACCTCACCAGGAAGTGATCTGACCATGACAGGGGAGTCAAGCATAAATTACTCACCCTCAGACCACCCTCTTCCTGCCCCGTCGAGAAAACCAGGTCCAGAGTGTGTCCCCGTTCATGGGTGGGGCCGGTGACATGTTGAGACAGCCCCATGGCCGTCATGGAGGCCATGAAGTCCTGAGCCGCCCCGGTCAGACTGGCCTCGGCATGGAGATTGAAGTCCCCCAGGACCAACATCCTGGGGGTCCTCAACACCAGGTCCGAGACAGTCTCCGTCAGCTCAGGCAGGGAGACTGTTGGGCAGAAGGGTGCGCGGTACACCAACAGAATCCCCAGTCTGTCTCGGTCGCCCAACACCAAATAGAGACACTCCAGCCCTGGTCTCGAAGGGACCGGAAGTCCCGTGAGGGAGATGGAGGCTCGGTATACCAAAGCGACCCCCCCTCCCCTCCCCTCCAGCCGTGAGCAGTGCTGGACCAGATACCCGGGCGGGCACGCTTGGGAGAGGGCAACATCCCCCCCCTCTCCCGCCCAGGTCTCCGTTATGCAGACCAGGTCGGCCCCCTCATCCACAATCAGGTCCTGGATGAGGGCAGATTTGTTATTGACCGACCTGGCATTAAGCAACAGCACCGTCAGGCTGGAGGGGCGACTGACGAGACTCCCTGGCACCCTCTGGCTGGGAGCAAAACCAGAAGTAGGGACAGGTGTCAGCCATCTGTCCCTCCTTCTTCTATGCGGACACGTTAAGCTCCCAACGCTGTTACGTCCCCTGCCCATAACCACCTCAATGGCGGCACCCGTGCGCTCCCCAGGAAACATAAGCGGCAGCATGGCCAGGGACGACTCCATAAAAAGATTTAAAATACTACTAAAAACACACACACACACACACACACACACACACACTCACCCCTCACTCACAGCCCAGCAGGAGGGCCTACCATCGCCAAGCGCAAGCCCCTGGCCAGCCCCGCCCCCTGCTCGGCCACCTGAACAGCGGCGACCGTCCTTTGGCCGACGCCCTTTGTAGCCGCCGGCCCTGCGTCCCCCGCCTCGTCCGAAGCACGCCTGCCACACGTGCTGGGGCGTGGCGGAGCAGCCAAGTGGGCGGTGGATGGCGGCGCGGTCTTACGCGGCCAGGCAGCGGCTCCCCTCCGGCGCGGCGCAGTCTTACACAGCGAGGAGGCGGCCCTCCTCCGGCGTAGGCTGCCGGGCGCAGTTGGTGTTGCTGTTGGCGCGCTCCTCCCGCGGGCTTTGTAGCCGCCGGCCCTGCGTCCCCCGCCTCGTCCGAAGCACGCCTGCCACACGTGCTGGGGCGTGGCGGAGCAGCCAAGTGGGCGGTGGATGGCGGCGCGGTCTTACGCGGCCAGGCAGCGGCTCCCCTCCGGCGCGGCGCGGTCTTACACAGCGAGGAGGCGGCCCTCCTCCGGCGTAGGCTGCCGGGCGCAGTAGGTGTTGCTCATGTGCCCATATTATGTGCCCATGCGGACATCCTGAGGTGACAGGGGAAGGATGGGCTTGTTGGACCTAGTACAGGGGATTCTTTGGCTTTCCTCTGTTTCACACAGTAGCTACTCTATACCCTCTCTGCCTCATTTGTCTTCATTTCTTCAGAGAGGAAATTTGACGCAAAGTGGAAAGCTGGTGTTATTTCCCAGAGCACCACGTTCTGTGAGAAGTGAATTCTCCAAGTCGTAAGGATTTTATAAAGTGATGAACCACTCATCCAAGAGTCTTTCTTCTTGTCCACTGCTGTCTTCTTCTGAGCGGCTTTGATGGTGTAGCGCTAGCCATGATCTCCTGACAACACTTGCCAATTTGCAGTGATGGACAGAAAGGGATTATATTAATGATAAGCTTCAGCCCACACAGAGCAGTCTTTTCCTCACAGAGCAGCCTGGCCCTAAGCCAGCTTTGTCTAAGCTACCATGATGTTATGTATTAAAAACTCTGACAGACACTTCAGACATTGAAGCATCATGCTGGAAGTGACCTCAAAGGCTGTCTGGTCCAACTCCCTGCTGATGCAGGAAACCCGGTATGACAGCCCCCTTCACAGATGACCATCTACTGCTTTCTGACACAGTATCTTCCATTGCTAAACAGCCTGTACTGCCGGGAATGGCATCCTGAAAAATAAATAAATAAATAAATAAATGATCATTCCTGTAATTTCAACTCATTGGTGTGTGTCCTTCCTTTGGAAAACAAATGTGCTCTGTCATCTCTGTGACAGCCCTTCACATATTTGAAGATGGCAGCTGGAACAGACAATTCAATGAGAACTGTGTCAGCCTTACAAGATTCTGGGAGAAGGCTCAGGATTTATACACTTGGTGTCCTTGAATCTCCAGCTGCAGCTGGGTCTGCTTCTTCAGACGGAGATTTCTCTTCAGAGCTGCAGCTGGAGATTTCTGCTCACATGTCAACCTTGTGTTTTATATACAACTCTGGCTTCTTTGTAGGGAAGACTTGGATATACATCAAATAATGTACCAATAACATGATCATTTTATTTGGCAAAAACTGTTGCAGTGATGACACTGTTTCGTACCAATCAACATTGCACTTTTTGATTTTCATAGATGATTGCAATTTATTCAACTGTCCAATGCTTTAAGTCTCCACAGTCAGGCTAATTGTGAGAGTCATGGTTACCTTCTGTAATATTTATTTATTTTCTTATTTAAAGCATTTATAACCTGCCCTTCACAATGTCTCAGGGTGGTAATGTTGGTACATGTCTTTTGAAAGGAGCAACTTGATGCATGAACACATGAGCATGAATTTATCTGAAAGAGACATTCCCCATTGGGAAGCTCACCTCCTAGAAGCATAAAATGCACATTTCAAGCTGAAATGGGCTTAAATTTGCATCATGTTGCTTACTATGTGGCAAATCTCTATGCATTTGGGACATGAATTCACGTCTCTGGCTTAAAGCTGCCTCATGTTTCCCACTGGATAAGGCCTTCTCTAAGCCACACACATATTATAATCTGAAATTTAAGGTCCAGACCACTTGGGAAGGAGCCTATTTACTATTGCTTCCCACTGTTCTGCATAAAACTGCAGGTGCAATTCTCTCTCTCCCTTTTTCCATGCTTTCATGATGACAATATTCTTGAGACTGTCATATATCCCAGACATTTATCCACAAACACAGAATTCCAGAGGGATCTGTAAATAACTTACATTCACAGCATTTCTACTTTGATATGCATTAACCTTACCAGCTCTCACCACTGTTCTGTACTTATAGTGTCTTGCAGATGTATTCACCCTGCTTACATTTTCCCACATTTTGTTGTGTTACAACCTAGAACCAAAATGGATACAACCGGTATTGTTACCATTCAATGTACACAAGGAACTCATTACTGTGAAAAATTAAATATTTTTAATGTGGTGAAAAAAATAAGCAAACGAAAGCTGGTAACTTGTGGGCTGAGTAAAAATTGACTTCCATCCCTGATACTTGGTAAAAACACGTTTGACAGCAATTGCAGCTGCAGGTTTCCTTTAATAAGTCTCTATAGACTTTGTGACTAGTTCATATAGTCAAGGCTATGGTTTTCCCAGTTGCAATATATGGCTGTGAAAGTTGGACCATAAGGAAGGTTGAGCATTGAAGAATTGAGGCCTTTGAATTGTGGTGCTGGAGGAGACTCCTGCGAGTCCCTTGGACCGCAAGGAGATCAAACCAGTCAGTCTTAGAGGAGATCAAGCCTGACTGCTCTTTAGAAGGCCAGATAATGAAGATGAAACTCAAATACTTTGGCCACCTAATGAGAAGGGAGGACTCACTGGAGAAGAGCCTAATGCTGGGAACAATAGATGGCAAAAGAAGAAGGGGACGGCAGAGGATGAGGTGGCTGGATGGAGAGACTGAAGCAGTTGGTGTGAGCTTGAGTGGACTCTGGGGGATTGTGGAGGACAGGAAAGTCTGGAGGAGTGTAGTCCATGGGGTTGCGATGGGTCGGACGTGACTTTACAACTAGCAAGCAAGCAAGCTTTGTGAAGCTGCAGGGTTTGCCCATTCTTCCTGGTAAAACTTCTGTAGCTCTCTCAGACTGGATAGGAAAACCGGCAAACAACAAGTCCTGCCACAGTTTCTCAATCAGACTGAGGTCTGGACTTTTACTGGGCTATTCTAGGGCATTTAGGATCTTCTTTTTAAACTGCTTCAGTATTCCTTTGCTGTGTGTTTAGTGTCATTGTCCTGAAGGAAGGTGAGCCTCCATCCCAGTCCTAAGTCCCAAGCAGAATGAAAAAGGGTTTCTCCTAGAATTACTCTGGATTTGGCTGTGTGCATCTGACCCTCAATCGCAACCACATTCCCAGTCCCTGTTGGAGAAAAGCTTCCACATCATGTGATGCTCCCACCACTGCAGGGACAGTATCCTCAGGGCAAGGGACACTACTGGCTTTGCAACACACACAGCGTGTTGCAGCATGGCTCACAAGCTCAGTTGTAGCCTCATCAGGCCAGGCAACTCTCTCCCATGACTTTGCTGTGTCTCCTACATGCCTTTCTGCAGACTTCAGCTGGGCTTTGACACTGGTTGGTTTCAACATTGGCTTTCTTTCTACCACTCTTCCATAAAGGCCAGCTTTGTGCAGTATCTACTGTGATAGTTGTCCCACGGTGGTTTCTCCCAGCTCAGCTGCAGCTCTCTCTAGCTTCTTTGCAGTTACCATTCCCCTTTTAGTTTCTTCTTTGACTAATGTTTTCCTAACCTAGTCAATATGTTTTGGTGGACATCCTTCTCCAGGGAGAGTCACACTTGTGCCATATTCTTCCTATTTCAGAATGATGACTTGATGGTGCTCTAGGCTCTTGCCTCTTGGCAGAGCAGTGGAGCGGCAGAGGCTGGTAGAGAGTGCTGAGGGTGGCCAGGGGACTGGTGAAGACAAGGTAGGAGTTGGGCGTAGGAGCAGAGGGACAGGAGCAGCAGAGAGGAAGGGAGGCGGGGCCAGAGAGGCAAGAGATGCCAGGAGGAAGAAGAGGGGCGGGGCCACCAGCTTGAGAGGCTTATAAGCCATTGTCCCTTGTCTGCATCCCTTAGCTGTGGCCCAGGCTGCCCGGGGGCTCCCTTCCCTGGGGCAGGGTTTATTTGTTTGTTTGTTTGTTTGTTTCATTTTGTTTTGTCTTGTCTTGTTTTTTTTCCCCTCCAATTTAAATTTTTATTTTATTCTTGTGTGTGTTTGTGGGTTTTTGTCTGGGAAAACTGGGCGAGTGAGGGGTAGTGCAGGACAGACAAGGTGGGAGACCAAGGTAGGGTCTCTGAAGGGTTCCCAATGGCAGACCAGGAGATGGCCTTGGCAGGAGTCACAGGTGTTGCTGCCCGCTGAGACAGCTGTGACATGTTCGCTCTTCTCCCCTAGGAGTGGCAGGAATACACTTGCCCTCGGTGCAAGCTGGTGACCCTCCTAGAGGAGGAGGTGAGGTGTCTGAGCGCCGAGAGAGCTCTCTAGCACCCCTGGGAGCAGTCCTCCTCCAGACAGAGGGTCGAGGGAGGGGCCATGGGAGGAACAGCCTGGCAGACATGGAGACATGTCACCCACAGGAGGAGGTGGCCACGCTAGCCATCCCCTGGAGTCCACTTAAGCTCACACCAACTGCTTCAGTGACTCCATCTCCACCTTATCCTCTGCCGCCCCCTTCTTCTTTCGCCAACTGTTGTTCCCAGCATTAGGCTCTTCTCCAGTGAGTCCTTCCTTCTCATTAGGTGGCCAAAGTATTTGAGTTTCATCTTCAGGATCTGGCCTTCTAAAGAGCAGTCAGCGTTGATCTCCTCTAGGACTGACCAGTTTGATCGCCTTGCAGTCCGAGGGACTCTCAGGAGTCTCCTCCAGCACCACAATTCAAAGGCCTCAATCCTTTGGCGCTCAGCCTTCCTGACGGTCCAACTTTCACATAACTTTAATGCCACAATAAAACATATTTTGCACCTTCATGGTGTTGAGCCCCTGGTGTACGTCAAGTGGTAACAATGCCTCTTCAGTTCCAGGTTGTAACACAACCAAATGTGGACAAGCGAAAGGATGTGTCTCTGTGTGTGATTATTCCCACAAGTCAGTGTAATAGCATTTCATAGGCATCCAACATTTTTCTCCCCCTTCCCCGCAAAAAAAAAAAGTGCAGCAAGCTTAAACAAGCAAATAAATAAATAAAACTAGGGTTTTTTTCAGTAAGGACTCCAATTGGGTGTCAAGATTATGCTGATTTCCCATTTACATTTCAAAGAGATGCTGTGTTTCAGCACAACAAATCAGCCCTAATTAGGACCCTTCTAAAGTTTTTTTTCTTTTCTTTTAACACACACTCACACACACTTCCTTCATATTAATGGGAATTGTGTTGCTTCCTTGTGCTTAAGACATAAGCCTGAACTGTACTGCAGAACTTCCTTTCCTTCTGCCAACTTTCCTACTTAGTATCATGATGACCTCTGCACCTTTGGGCTGCTTTCATCTTGATGTCTGCCTTCCTGCTATTCGAGGGAATTCTTCTAAAAATATTCCCTTCATTTCCAAATCTTCCTCTAATGATTTTGTTATTTTAATGAAGCGATTAGGACTCCTTATCCCTGCTGTGGATGCTATTAAGCCAGATACCGATATGTAACCTGCTGTGGCTACCCCCCAGACAAAACTCAAATGACCCTCTCATGAGTCCATGTGTGGCCAGCCGACTTTCTTTGCTTTGGTAATTTCACAATCTTGATGAAAAGCTGTCCTGCTAGGGTGGCCATGTACACGACTTTACTAAGAACACTCCTCTGTTTTGGAGAGCAGACAGAGACAGTCCTCGAGTTAAAGGTTTCCTCTGTTTGACAGGCTTTCTAGTCCAAGTCTGTTTTAAAATTAAAGAACCATAAGGAAGGAGAGCGGGGGCACTGAAGATGCCTAGGCACTCTTCTCTACAGTGAGGTGTATTGTATTTCTATTTAAATTATAGTTATTTTCTAGTCATACTTATTCCTACATTTCATGTGTACATGTTGTGCAAACTGGCGTTTTGTCCCATGTTAGTCCTACTTAGAGTAATCCCTGAGTAAGAGGAACATCAGGTAGATCCTTCAGCATAAACACATCACCAAAAATATGTTATCTGCTGAAGCTTCCCTGAGAGAGAGATTTATTGTGCACTCATGAGCCATCACTCATGGAAGTTTGAGGTCTTTTCATGATTCCTCCAGGGCATCTCTGGTATTTTCTAGCCTTAAAGGCTAGAAAAAAACAAGAGATAAATATTTGCACTTTTGTTTTGTTTCAAATAAGAAAGTTCTGGTGTAAAATTCTGAACCAGACATTTTGTGAAAAGTTTGTGAAAAGTTACAAACCCATTACACTGCAGCTATACCATGCTGCCATTAAACACTTGTGGCTGTTTAATAGAATAAATAGAAAAGCAGAGAAATCCATACCCTCTGGGGGTGTTGAGGGTGTGTGCAAAGGAAGCTTATTTCCTCCCACAGAGAAAAAAGGAAGGAGCCTAAGAAAAGCAGTGGGTTAAACTCCCAAGGAGACAAATACAGACAACCAATCATATTGGGCAGGTTTTGTGATTCTATAAATATCCTTCATGCTAAGGATCTCGGGTGCTCTGGTTGTGAAAGACCAGTGGCCAGCCAGGGCAGGAAACATTTTTTTTCCAGGTTGGCATATCAAGGCTGCTTTTGGCAATGGGAGCCACCCTTGGATGGAAACAAAGCGCCATATCAACCCACAAGAGGAAAATCAGGCATTCCCAGCCTCTGGCTTGTGCCCAGAAGAGGCCCTTCTAGGCTTGACATCTTGTTTGTTTGTTT
Organism: Varanus komodoensis; assembly: GCF_004798865.1. Lineage (NCBI taxonomy): Eukaryota > Metazoa > Chordata > Lepidosauria > Squamata > Varanidae > Varanus > Varanus komodoensis. The sequence continues at coordinate 6,246,316 of NW_025335727.1, read as the reverse complement.
TTCTAGAACTCTCTAGTGTGAAATCATGCTGGCTGGCCAGGTAATATGCAGCAAGTCCAGCGGCAAGAATGTGGGATGGCTGCCATCCATAACACACACACACACACGTTGCTCATGACTTGATCAAATTTCTTAAAAGCAAACAAACTTGAAGGACAAATGTATCCATTTTTACTGATAATAAGCCAGTTGCACTCTTTCCAAAGGGACTGCAGGTACCACAGTGGTTCAAACCACTGTGTTGCTGGGCTGGTTGTTCAAAAGATCAACAGTTTGATTCCACACAATGGGGTGAGCTCCTGTGCTTGGCCCCAGCTCCTGCCAACCTTGCAGTTCGAAAGCATACAAATGCAAGTAGATAAAAAGGGTGGGCAGGTAACAGTGTTCTGTGCACCCGGGTGTTTAGCCATGCCAGCCACATGACCACGGAAACTGGCTGTGGACAAACGCTGGCTCCCTCAGCTAAGAAAAGGAGATGAGCACCACCCCCAAGAGTCAGACATGACTGGACTTTAATGTCATGAGTAAACCTTTACTTTTACCTTACTCTTTCCAAATAATAGAAACAAACAAACAAATATCCTTCATGCTGCCCTGCTAACCGAGTTCTGCCTATGTCACAATCTGTGTTTGGCTTGTTAGGTTTCAAATGTGCAGTTTGGTTCCACCAAGTACATTTTAATTCCTCTTTTAGGAGAGCAAACCTTTCCTCCTTAGATTGTTTCCTAAATCGTTTATGTGACAAGAGCCAATGTGTTAGCTTTTGTGGCACTGGAATTGCTTAAAAACCACCATCTGAACTGACTCTTGAAATATTCCCTTCGTGAAATTTTACACGAAGCTGCTTGGTGGTCTCCCCTCCAAGTTCAGGCCAGTCCTAGACCTGCCTGGCTCCAGCATGGTGGATGCCTTATGTGCCTTCAGACCATATTCCAGGACTACATGTACAGATGCACATTTATTTATTTAAAACATTTATATGCTGCCCAATAAGACATATGATCTTATTGAATGTGAAATGCAAGACATCTCACTGTAGAAGGAAAAACAGATTCGGTGCCCAGTCTATGTAAAGGTGTCAATTGTTGTAGAACTTTTAGGATGTTGATGTCCTATATGTTTGCTTGATTTACACTGAATACCTCTTCAACAGATGTCATCTTCAGAAAAGAAAACTATTCTTTGTAAAGTTGGACACTTGCTTCTTCCTACCCTGATTGCAACCTTGGACGAACATCAGCCATTTAAACAGAATATAGAATGAGTGATGATGTAAGCCTTAGTGAGCTGGCCAGCAGTTTAAATAGCGAACTATGGTCAATTAAGCTGTTCCTCGCCTCTGTTCACAATCCAGGACAGATTCTGGCCAGAACAAATGTGACATTAATTGTGTGAACACAATGAGCATTCATGTGCTTAAGCAGATATCCCCAAACCACACTTTCTCCCACTGTTGTGATCTGAACAGCCCTGAAACTGCTGTGTGCATTGGAAATAAAGCATCTTTTTGTACCAACACAGACTTCTTATGTCCTGTAAATAGCAGCATCCAGATGTGAATATCATTGGGACCACAACTGGGAAATAGACAGATTTCTCCCTCTTCACAATCGTGTCCTGAATTATTCACTCCACATCTCAACAGCTACTAAAAACATTTTAAAAATGCACATGAATTGCATACCCACAATGAACATCTTATATAACTTGCCCTCCCTCTCCCCTCTCCCCCTCTTCCCCCTCTCTCTCCAAGGGTCTTCCCATATACACACATGAGAATATGGATTTATGTAAATTAAATAAAGAATGTAAGGAGTAAAGCACAATTTATGAATGCCTTTAAATGAATGAGGGAAACAACCAAATGCACAAATCAGAAATTTTGCCTTCTCAAAGATTCCACGTTTTTTCTTGCAGATAAATGTCCAGTGCATGTAAAAATAATAGGGATGTTATTGCACATCCCTAGTAGAAAGCAGGCCTTTCTCAAAAATCTGTACTGGAAGCAAGATAAAACACCTTCTCTACAGCAAGAGTAAATCAAATAATCCAACACAGCGATTATGTCTCAATTGACAAACTACTTTTTTATTTGGAAACAAATACACTTTTTATTTGAAAAATAGGCACCTTTTATTCAGTACTAGAATACACATTGTAAATGAATATAGGACAAAGGAACTGTTTTGTCATGTTGTAAGATTGATTAGCTGATATTTCTTTTATCTTTCCTTGGATGTCAGATAACTGCAAACTGGGTATGTACATTTTAACCTAGAAGTAAGTCCTGACATGATCCATGGAGCTTGGATACACATGCTTTAGTTTCTAGCTGAGCTGCCCAGTCCTATTAAAGGTTACTGAGAAGTAAGTCTCTTCTGCGATGGGTGCAGCATAAATATGTTATAAATAAATAAATAAATAAACTCAAGAGTAAATGCATACAGGATTTGGTTGTTAAAATGCAATTCTGTGCATGCTAATTGAGAAAGAAGTTCCACTATGTTCAATTGGTCTTTCTTCCTGTAATGTTTAGGACTGTTGCCTTAGAAAACTGGATATTTTCAGAAATATATGCATATATCTTAAACTCAGTCATTTATTTTCTCAGATCCATCAAAAGTTCCCTCATCATTTCCTATGTAGCAGTGATATGATTCTCACTTTTCAAAACCAGCTCACTCCATAATAGTTATCTTGTGCACTCCCACCTATTAGATAAATAAATCAAACAATTTAATAAGCTCTTAAGTACACAAAGGGTTCCTGTAGGTATGAATTAAGCCACAAATACCTTTTGTTGGAACCAAGAAAGAGTCAGTTCTTAATCTACAATGGTAACACTTCAATCGCCTGTTCACCTTTGGAGTATTCTTAGCCACAGGAAATAATACTACAACCAAAATGAATTGAGGATGTTGGAAATTGCTAAATGACCCTCATTACCAACCAATATCAGACTTGGAAAAGAGATTAACTCCCTATGGGTCTGTCTTGAAAGCCTCCTGCTTCTCTGTTTATCTCAGCTCATTTTCAAATTTCATTCACACCATCTGGAAACACAGCATGTCTCCAGTTACCAACCTCAGAATTCCTCATTTCAGACTACCATTTTGAAGCAAGGCAATGGGGGAAAGAAAGAAGGTGGGGAGATAGGATTCACCTTAGAAACAGACATCTCTTCCCAGATCACCATTAGCTTTGTAAGTATTTTGTTTATCTTGATGGTTTTTAAAGTGTGAGCGTGTGTTGCCAAGACCAGCACTAAGGAAATCATGTGGGATTCAGGCTCAAGCGTTCTCATCTAAATAGCAATCACAGAAGTGTGTTTGAAATTATAAGGCTTTAATAATAGCTCAATTGCTGGAGACTGGGTTAGGATGAATGACTCAGGCTCAGGACTGTTCAGGGAAAAGAAAACCCCAACAGATTAAATCAGCTAAGCTGCCGTTTAATTTTGGCTAGGGAAAGAGGAGGGGAGGGGGAGAACTGGAGGAAGGAACAAATTGAGTCCTGACAGGAACAGATGCAACTCTAATAAAGTTGACAGAATTGGAGTCACTTCCACCAGGTTGGCCTCCTAGGCCTTCCCTGGAAGTGATTATGTATGCCGTAGAAACGATGTAAGTGCCAATATTTGTTCCCTGATGCATACAAGTATCTCTGGCTGATGTTTAAAAAGAGTGAGTTGAACCAATCAATTCACCCTAAGGAATTTGTAAATGCTTATGATGCAGTTGGTTCATGTAAATTATTCTGAATGAAGAGGTAGAACAAAAGATAAGATCTTTAGCCTTGAAAACTGCAGAAAGAAAAGGAGATGGGAGTACAAATATCAAACATGGCTATTGTTTCCCAGGAAAATCAGTCCTTGTCCATAGCTGTCAAAAATAGAGTAAGGCAATATGGTTCTGACAAGAAAAAACAAGAACAAGGAAAAAAGGAAAGGTCTTCATTCCACTAATCTCTGCCTGCTTCAGGCTTTGTTGAAAAATAGAATCTTTCATGGAGAAATTGATGCACTATCCAATCAAAGCAAAGCAGTTAATGAAATTTCAGAATCAAAACAAGTCAGTTTGTTAATTATTCCCAGTTTTGGCCAGAGAACTTTTGCTGCCTGAGATGAAACACTAGATAATGCCTCTCATCCATTTCACTTATGGAAGCCAACTGGCCTAGCACTTGAATGTTAGTCAAATGCTGTTGATGGGACCTCTAGCACTACCTGGTGATAGCAGATCAGCTTGGAGGGAGAGGGCATTCTGGAGAGCACACACATCACTGGTGTCCAACATCTGGAAACAGCAGAGGGGAGTCCTGCTTCCTCCTATATGTTCATGCTCAACATCTGCCACCCGAGGCAGCCACCTCACTCTGTCTTATGGTGGGGTCAGCCCTTGTTATGATGCTGCTGTCTCATTCCTCATTTGCACTGCAATGCAAAACCTGATGTTCCAGACATGGATGGGAGATTCAGCGATATTCAGGCTTGTCAACAGCGACATTCTCAAAACTCCACCTTGAAACACAGTTTGCTCTGCTCCTGTTTTTTATTTTGTGACCCATTTTTCTTTTATGCAGGTGGGAATGGTGTGCTGTTCAGTCACCATTCTTTGAAGGTCCAGATCCAAATGCACACGTGCCCCTATAGACTAAAGCATGAAAATGCATATTTTTCTTACTGCGCATGTTTATGGAATACATTTTGTAAACAAAGACACACTCTAGAAGACATTAACTTTCTCTAAACATTCTTTCTGTTGACATTTAAGGTTGCAAAAAGAATTTAAAAAAGAGTTCAAAATTAATGAAAATGAAGCTCACATACACCTGTATTCTGAGGCACTCCAAAAGACTAAGCTGAGGAGGCTGGTGTCTTGCAGACATAGGGTGGGTTCACGCAACATAACCCAAGAAGCTTTCTTCCACAGTATGGTCTTTCATGTCATCCAAACCTGTCATGATATTTCAGCATGGTACCTTTGGTTTTTAGAAACCATGGTAAGAAACAATGGTCTGTTCTATGCTTTCCATGCTTCACCATGATTTCTCCAGTTGTCTGAAACTGGCATAAGGATTTCTGTAGTCCTGGTATGCAGATATGATACTGTTCCCTGCAAAGAGCAGCAGCTGCAAGAGCTGTTTCAGCCATCCAGCATAAGACTGGTTTCTAGGTGCAGTGGCTGATGGAAAGCCTGTGGGAGGACTGAGTGAGTAGAGTAGAAACCATGCTAGCATAGAAACCACTTGATCATCTGTCAGGCACATCCAGGCAAAAAACTGTGGACTATGGAAATCATGCAAGGTTGCTTATCCTCCATGTAAACACAGCTGTAGTGGACATTTCCTTGTGGCCTTCACACATTAGACATACCAAAGAACTGCAGCATACTGGTTTTGATTAGTAGGCTCTGATCTCCACTTTGAGTGGTCCCATCAGGACTGCCTTCCTCTCCTCCCCTTTTCTCCCAGGAAAAGGATATAAGAAGAAATGGCAAAAATCCACTTTGCTTTGATGCAAAATATGTGTCTGAACCCTTAGTAAAGAGGATTTTGCTTTAGACCAAATTAAATCATAAAGGCTACTCACAAGATCAGAGAGTTTTCACTTGGGGAATGAGGTCTGCTCATGCATTGCAGCTGCAAAATAATAATAATAATAATAATAATAATAATAATAATAATAATAATAATTCTACAACTGCAGGATTAAATCAAGGTTGAGATTCCATTTCTACAAATGCTTTGCAAATGCTGTGTGGACAAAACCACTCCTGATGTGAGTTATATTCGATGCCGTAATAAAAGCTTACACGCTCCAGGTTCACAGGTATAGTTCTTACCCTGGGTTACAGTTAAGTCATGGGAGACATACCAGTATTTTACAACCTTGCATGTATTTACAAATACATAGGGTGATCATTGGTGGGTTTTATAGTTTAAACTTGCTCCAACAGACCCTGCTCCAAAACAAGTCTTCACCTCTGACATTTTCTCAGCCTGATTCCAGCCAAATAAACTCAGATGCTTACCTTTGAGCAGACACTGGATTAGCACATTCCTTAAGGTGGCAATAAAGGCTTCCCTGTCAGATATTTACTGCCATTGACAAGGTCAGCCATCTCCATCCTAAAAGAGAATCAGCTAGGTGAAGCTTGCTGGGCCTTTTAGAAGCCTCTTACAGTACTGGGGGTGTCCCCTGAGAGATCATTTAGCTGGAACCAGATCTTATAATAAGTCCCACCATGGGATTTCCAGGTTTGCAATTTTGCTGTTCAGTGTGTGTGAAGTTGATCAGGGTAGGATAGTAAATGGGGCTTAGACTTAGAGCAGTTGCCCCACTGAAAGCAATGGGACAGAAGTTAGCCACGACAGACTTCAGCCCATGAACTTCAGTGGGTCTGTTCCCATGATTAAGTCTATTTTATAATGAAGTCTGAATCCCAGTCAAAGTAATTCACAAGTTTTAGTATTCACTCTTAAATCCATTATTAAAGCATGTAATTTGTGTGAGTGGCCAACTGTGCTTGGGGACAGGGGTGGGCACAGGAAAGTTACGGCATGATCAATAATGGGTATCTAACTAAAGGAGTTATAACACGAAGGGATGCAAACTAGACAGATACTTTCTATTGCAGCTGTGATGAAATGGAAGGGGATTAGATGCTGCACTTTCTGTGATTATATTTACACAGTCCACATGGCCTAAGCTCTTGAAGGACAGGAAGATTTTAATTCTATGGATATTCTTTAATTCTCAGTGCCCCTGCACAAAGTTCATTTTGCAATTTGCAGTAACACTACCAAAAGTACCTTATAAAAGTATACATCGTTCCTCAGCCTTTTAAAAAATTCAACAGCTTCATTTCCAGCATTGTGTTCTCCTATATTTTGCCCTCTCTTCAACCTTCACTTTTCCATGCCATCATTCAAAACAGGAGGGATTGGTTGATCCTGTCTTCTACACAAACAGTTGGCCCTTGCCACCCGTGCATTTTGATTATTTATTACATTTGCATTCTGCCATTTTTTCCTCCTGGGATCCCAAGTTGGGTTGCAGATTACTCCTCCTCCTCTCCATGTGAATTAGGTTAGGTTGAGTGTCAATGACTGGCCCAGAGTCATGCTGTGAACTTCAAGGTTGAGTGGGGACTAGAACCTGGATTTCGCCAGTCCCAGTCCAACCACTACACCACATTGGTTTGCACAGCGAATGTGGAATGCAATGCTTGATTTTGTTTTAAAAAAGAAACCAAAGATAAGTTGAAAAAACTACCTGCTCCTCTCAGCAGGGTCTTCCATAGCAACAACATGGTCTTCCATATATTGGCAGGGTTGGCAGGGTCTTCCATAGCAACAACATTCTAGCCCACAAGAGAAGTTCAAGAGTCTTATACCAACATTCCCTGAAATTTTTCAGATGGTTCACCCACCTAGAAATCCCAAGTTCTTTTCAGCATCCTTAACTGCATCCCTGAACAGCGAGGGTCCAACATAGAAGCAGCAAGCAAAATTCAGTGATGCTTCTGGGATATACCTTCATTTGGCTGCAACAGGATAGCTGGCCTGCTAAAGAAAAGCAAAATACCTGGGTGAATTAAAAACACTGCCTTGGACTAACAATTGAGTTCATTACACTTCCAGCTGTGGCTCCAGCAAAAATGTAGGAATTGCTCATTTCACAAGACAATTGAGGTTAATTAATGAACTGGAACACCATTCTGGATATTACAGGGAAGTTCCATGGACAGGAACAGAAACAAAACTAGACTGCTGTTCAGAATCCTTTAATGTGGCACCTGTGTGGCCTGTTTATATAGTAGAAGAGTACAGGATACATAAGGTCCCATATCTAGCTTCCCTGCGACTCAAAGAAGGAAGAATCTTCCACACAAAATGATGGGGGCAGGGAGAGCGTCTTTTAAAAGGGTGGAAATATTCATGGGTGTTGTTCCTATGGCTAAAACAGCTGAATTGATGTTTTCTGTCTTGACAGTACAGTACAGTGCAGTTGTCTTGGCAATGGAGAACATCCCCTCCCCCAAACCAAGTCAAAAATAGTTCTTACTACTATTATATTCATATTATATTGCCTTAGAAGATATCCTTTTCCTCTTGTTAGGAACCCAAAGCAGTTTACATATCTCCATTTCATCCTAGCCACAACCCTGTGAAGTAAATTGGGCTGAGAGGGAGTGACTGGTCCAAAGTTATGTTCTACCAAGCTGTCTCTGACTTAGGGCAACCCTATGCATGAAAGCCCCCCAGGATGTCCTGTCCATGACAGCTCTTCGCAGCTCTTGCAAACTCAGGGCTGTGGCTTCCTTTATGAAGTTGACCCATCTCATACTTGGTCTTCCTTTTCTCCTTCTGCCTTCAACTTTCCCTAGCATGAGTGTCTTCTTCAGGGTGTTTTGCCTTCTCACGACGAGCTCAGAGTATGGCAGCCTCACTTTTGACATCTTTTCCTTCTAGGCAATGATTTGATCTAGTGAGTTTCATGGCCAAGTGGGGGCTCCTACCTCAATACCTTGTGTTTCTAGTCTAACACTCTCACAAACACATCACACCGGCTCTTGAGTTCTGGGAGAACATTAGTTTTGTTCACCTTAAGTCACACCATGATGCAGGCAAATCTGACTGCATCCACAGTGCCATGGCATCATCATGGTACAAGTCCCAAGAGTGTTACGAGTGAGGAACTTCAAGCAGACCTGTACCACAGAGATGCTGTCTGCTGGACATTTCCCGGAGTCCCTCCATGGCCACTCTTCTAGGATTCGCAAGGAAAATTGGACCACTCTGCTCAACAGTACTATATGTTATGTTGCATCCCTATTGCCTGCTTCCAACTGATAGTATAACAAGTTATTCAGCTTTGTAAATAATCTGTTTAATCCACATCCACTTGCATGCTTATTGCTTCTGAATCCACATAACAGAAACACTTGGACTCCTGGCAAGAGACCCTGTGAAGGGTTTTTGGTGGAAACAGGGGTATGCGTGCTTTCCAACCAGAAAACCAGCGTGGGTGAATATTCAGGATGACCCTCACCAATACGATTTGTTTGGTATCTCTCAGACTTCCACTTCATACGATGCTTGGCTATCTTGGTAGTAAAAACATACAACCTCATTACTTGGCTTTCCTCCCTTTGCTTTTTATGATTAGATAACACTTCTTTCTGGTATTTTTAAATTTTCTGTAACAGTAGTGGTAGTTTTAAATTTTCTGTATCAGGAGCAGGACGAGGTGTGTGAGGAATGGAATGGATGAAACCAAGAATAGCAACAACACTTCAAAGATCCTAAAAGGGCAAATAGATGGGAAAGAAATTGAGGTAGTGACAAATTTCCTGAGCTCCAAGATCACCACAGACAAGGACTGCAGCCAAGAAATTAAAAGATGCTTGCTCCTGGGGAGGAAAGCTATGGCAAATCTATACAGCATACTAAAAAGCAGAGATATTAACTCGCTGACAAAAGCGCGTATAGTCAAGGCTATGGTTTTCCCAGTTGCAATGTATGGCTGTGAAAGTTGGACCATAAGGAAGCCTGAGTGCCAAAGAATTGAGGCCTTTGAATTGTGGTGTTGGAGGAGATTCCTGCAAGTCCCTTAGACGGCAAGGCGATCAAACTGGTCAGTCCTAGAGGAGCTCAACCCTGACTGCTCCTTAGAAGGTCAGATACTGAAGATGAAACTCAAAAACTCAAAAACAAACTCAAAACTCGACTGCCTGGCGACAGTGACACATGTGTTAGTGACTTCCTGACCTGACTTCTGTAACGCGCTCTACATGGGGCTGCCCTTGAAGATGGTCCGGATACTTCAATTGGTTCAAAATAGAGTTGCCAGGCTGCTGACGGGGACTGGGCGTTACGTTCACAAGACTCCAGTTCTCCGTAAGCTTCACTGGCTTCCCATTGAAGTCTGGGTCCAATTCAAGGTGTTGGTTACGACCTATAAAACCCTTAACGGCTTGGGTCCTGGTTACCTGAAGGAGCGCTTGCGTCCATATATGCCCGCCCGCCCGCCTGCCCGCCCCTTGAGATCAGCGAGGGAGCCCCTTCTCCGGGAACCCTCCATGAAGGATATTAGGAGGGTAAGTACTCGGAGGAGGGCTTTCTCTGCGGTGGTGCCCAATCTATGGAATGCACTCCCCAGAGAGGTCCACCTGGCACCATTGTTATTTGTTTTTCGGCGCCAGGTGAAGACCTTTTTGGAGAGCCAGTGTGGTGTAGTGGTTAAGAGCATGGGACTGGGACTCATGATCTGGGTTCTAGTCCCCACTCAGCCATGGAGCCAACTGGGTGACTTTGGGCCAGTCACAGACTCTCAGCCCAACCTACCTCACAGGGTTGTTGTTGTGGGGATAAGATAGAGGAGAATGATGTAAGCTGCCTTGAGCCCTTGGTAGGAAAAAGGCAGGATATAAATAAATAAATAAATAAAATATTTAAGCATTATTTTCATTGTTAATATTATTTATTTATTTTATTCTTTGGCCAGGTCGACTCAAATTATATTGTTTTTATATTGTGAGTATTCATTTATTGTGAGCTGCCCCAAGTCTTCGGTGAATGGGGCGGCATAGAAGCTTACTAAATAAATAAATAATAAATAAATACTTTGGCCACCTAATGAGAAGGAAGGACTCCCTGGAGAAGAGCCTAATGCTGGGAACAATTGACGGCAAAAGAAGAAGGGGGCGGCAGAGGGTGAGGTGGCTGGATGGAGTCACTAAAGCAGTCGGAGTGAGCTTGAGTGGACTCCAAGGGATGGTGGAGGACAGGAAGGCCTGGAGGAATGTTGTCCATGGGGTCACGATGGGTCAGACATGACTTTGCCACAAACAACAACAACAACAAAAGCCTATGGCTCTGTCTCTTGAATTTTAATGCCACACCCTTTTCTAGTGAAGCGCCAACCTTATTTATTAACTTTTAACTCTGTCCGTCCTTCAAACAGCTTGTGATTGCCTCTATTTTATCCTCAGAAAAGCTGTTTAGGGTAGGCAAGGCTGAGAGACTGGGACTCTGTCCCAAGTGTAACATCAAATATGGGTCATTTGTCATGACTAACCCAGGAAGAGAACACATGATTTATTATTGGGTTGTGAATTCTGTGATTTTCCTTAATTACATATTTGTTAGATTTATAACATTGAACCCTCTGACTGGAATAATGCTCTCATTTTAAATTATGTCCATTTACAGTAGGTGTGTGTCTGTGTAATATACCATTACCCACCTGAAGACCTTAAGAAGAGTAGGGTGACAATATAGCTGGAAAATTGGAGGCATACAAAATAATAAGTTGCTGTTTGTAATTAGTCAGTGTTCAACATTTATGGATTTGATTTTTCCCCTTGCCATATCTGATTGCTGGGACAAATTTGGATAAGGGAATTGGCATTGCTACATTCATGGTGTGAGGGCTGAATTGATGAATTATGAATGAGGCCCACATTTGTGTATGCATGTCTAGATCCCACAATTAGACAAGACTGTCTGAAAACTCTTAAATTTAGCATGCATCGATAGCAATTAATTAAGTCAACAAGAAGAATAGCCAGCCATCCACAGCGATATGGATTATGTATGCCTGGATAAAGCTATGAAATGCTGCATTTTTATTGCTTAGCCAGAGCTCCCTTAATGTCAGTACGTAAAATTTGATCTTGAATCCAATGAGCCCCATTATAATACAGTCCACTTGTATGAAAAGAATTTCCTCAAGGCAGATTAATGACTTAGTTCTACTTGAAAGCATTTCGTCATTCACTCTGTCCTGAGTCTGCAATTTGTTCTCCATTCCAGTCTCTGAATTGAACATGCAAGCTACAGAGTTCAGCAGTCCATAAGAAAGAGAAATAAAGCTCAGTTTAATTTTGTTGCCTCAAGTGATGGTCGGGAGAGGATTATTTAACTCAACCGAAGTAGTAAGAGAATCGACAATCAGAAATCAGGAACTCTGGAAGCTTCTCCTATATGGCTGCTTTTCCCTAGCAAATCCCCAGCATCACCTTCAGAGATCGGGAGAATGGTCACCCCTTCTCCCTATGGCATAAATCCCTGCAGACAGAGGCCCTTACAAACAGGGCCAGCCCTGCCATTAACCAAAGTGATTCCTCAGGCAGCACATGCTGAGAAATGGTCAAAAGGTGTAGGAGGGAAATTTGTGTCCCATGGTCTGCCCTACATCTCCTAAGCAAGTTTTCTGCTTTCTAATATGGCACCCCGCCAATGGAGCTAAAGTAAGATGTTCAGTCTTGAAGAAAAGATTTTGCTCATGGAGTAGGAAGGGGGGCTATCTTGTTCTTCACCATGGGCATCCAATGTTTTGGGCCAGTTCCACTCACAGAATATTTTGTATGTCTCTTCCTTCCTATTTAATGCAATTGTCTAACCGTTCTTAAGCAAAACAAAGCAAAACAATGCAGAAGAAAGGCACATGTAATGCAAACAGACATTCTTAATATATCTATTTTATAATATTTCTATGCCGCCCCCAAAGCCTAAGCTCATACATTTAAAGATTTTTAAAAACTCCACTCTTTAGCCAAAAAGGCATCCAGATTAGCTTACAATGACTATGCCTGTCTTCAGGCTAATCAGTCTAATCAATCTAAATGATGCATAAAGAAATGGGACAAGGAGGGAGGAGGAAAGGAAAACAATCAGTACCAGTTCTGCAAACTACAAACTCGGATGCAACAGGTGCTACTCATGTGATATGTAGGATCTAAAAAGAGTTCCATCAATGTCCACAATCTTTTAGTTTTGGTCTCCTCCCATGGGCAAAACACACCCTGCTATTAATATATTGTAAATGCATGAATAATCCTGCTTCACACAGGCTGGATTAGCTCTCAGTTTGATACAGTAAGGCCTTCAAGCAACGTTTCACAGCTGTCAATACTTTGCACATTGTGCCTGACCTATGAAGCTATGATGGTTGGGACCCCGAGATTTGGTCTTTGTCACTGCGTAACCATATAACCTGCAGAGGGTGGGATCTAGCCATGCCAATCCCAAGGGGGTCTGCAGGTGGGAAAGTTTCCTGCATAACTGCCATTGCGGTCATGGCAGTCTTGAAGGAAGCAGTACGAGATGGAGGGGCTTGGAGATCAATTATCCATAGTGGCCAAAGGCTGGACTCAACTGAATGGCTGACAAGGACAACAGCTCTCTGGCTTCTGACTGTATCAACTTCAAATCTTTGTGCTGGTTAGGGAAATCTGCCACCTAGTGACTGAAGATAATACGACAGGTTTCAAACACAGGGACACATATAAATTCAGAGCATAAGCTTTTGCACAGACAAGACATATAGAAAAAAAATTCCTAAAACTCTCAGCATTTCCCAGTCAGTCATCTGAACACATGTTTAAAACCGTATCACCAGAAGTGCACTCCTTAGTGTTTCTAGTACATACAACACATTCCAGGTGTGTCATAGTTTTGGAACTATGGTGCTGACAACTTGTAGAAGAAGTAGAAGAAACTGAATATTCTTCTTGTTAGATGGGACATCTGAAAGCCCATCTCAATTTCTCCTCACTTTCTGTAAAGTCTCAGCTGGTGAAGCAATAGCAGTCCTCAAGTACACCAAGATGCAAGCGTGAACACATCACAGACTGTTTCCTGTACTCTTCATATAAAGATATACGATGACAACAGCCTCCTCCACCCCAGGGAACAAAGTTGAAAACCAACTGGACTGCAAATGATCAATTGACATCTTGCAGGATGCATGTTGTAAGCTAATCATCTTAGCACAGCCAGGGTAGCTTCCATTTTGTTAACATTACTAGGCATTTTAAAAGGGGTTTTTTTTTTAATGTCTACTCTCATTGACAATTATATGGGTAATTGGTTCCACATGAAGAAACAAACATAGCCTTTTCTGTAGGCATTCAAAGCTATTGGAGTAAAGGGGGCTGTAACATTTCTTAACTTCACTTAGGTATTCTACAGCTGGAGTCTTCTCTCCAGCTGTTTTGGAACAAGAACAGATAAATACTGCAGAAGTACAAATGGAGGCTACATAATTGCTTTGTTCCATGAGCAGTGGTTAGAGTGGATGTCTGGGCTAAAAGAGCCATTGTGGATTCAACAGAACTAAAGTTCTCTTTCTACTGCAGGTGTCAGATGAGCAGAGTACAGTGAGGCAGACTCTATTATCATCCATTACTGATATGTATACACTAGACTCTAGTGTATCACAGAAGCATCACTTGATGTACTCTTGCATAGGAAGTTGCTTTATACCAAGACAGGGTATTGTTCCTTTAATACAGTACTTTTTACAGTGACTGGACTCAGACAACACAATAACCCACATCGAGGGGTTGAGAGCAGGTTGTCACTGAATTTTGAGTTGTTGTTGAAACACAGATTATCTTGTTGCAGAAGCCAGCCAGGATGAAAAACTATGGTGAGCATCCTACAGGACATAACCCAGCAACAAACCATGGGTTCTCCTCTTTGGGTTGTTTCTGGTTAAGAAGTCATGGCTTGATAGCACAGCTGTGTTCAGAAAACACAGTGATGCATGTTTCAACAGCAACTCATGATTCATTGACAATCCATACTCAGTCTTTAAGTGCAGGTTATCATGAAACCCTACATGGTTATCATGGTTTGCATTTTTTAACCATGATCTACCTGATAATCAGGTGGTTTCCACTTTATTGCAGTTTCCATCTCCTCTGCTCTCCAACTGTTGGTATACATCCTATCAGCCACCATGTTTGACATGTGACCCCATGGCTTACTACTCCCTGCCAATGTCTCCTGTCTTTACCTCACTGGTTCACCATAAAGGCTGAATGGCTAAACCAGTCCCTGTCACTCTTTCCAGGGAACTCTGTGGTAGTTGCATATGAGGACCATGGAAACTGCAATCCTGGATTCAGACAACACAACACGCTGCAGAACAACCTGTGGTTTCTTATCATAGTTTCTGAAGACCCAACTTCCCTTGTGAAATGTAGGTTTAGACAACACAACAGATCAACAATGGTAAATGAAATAATACCACAGCTTGTCATATTTGCTGAACTAAGTGAATGGACAGGTCTGCATGTCATGGCACTCAATTCTGCACAATTTCCATGTTACACATTCTTTTGCATCAGAAGGTCATGAAGTTTCCACATAGGCTCAGATTCTATCATCCCTTATCTATCCTCCCATTCTCACCACATGATCCAGCAGCAAACTCCCCTTCATGGCTGTATTGTTCTTGGTTGACCTCAGTTGCCTCTTTCTGATTGATCCACTGAGGTTTTAGAGTGGTTCTTCCACTTCCCCGTCCTCCATCTCTTTAGTGCTTCCCAGCTGGTTTCTTTCTACGTTAAAATAAACACTTTTGCTGCCATCCCCCCTCTGTGCATTTACCTGCTTTGGCCGTTGCAGAATGCAAGCAGGGCGACAGGCATAGTGCTCAGTCTGCTGATGTGTGTGCTGCAAGGATGTGTGAGGAATCTGCTTTGCGGGTGGAAATTCATTGGGTTCCCTTGGCTCACCTCCCAGGGCTCCAGCCCACTTTCTCCCAGCCCTAAGTCTGACTTGGCTCCTATTGTGCCAAGCGCCCACAGGGGTGCCTGCTGTGGAACTGAGACTGTGCAAGTGGAGCACCTCTCTGCTCATCTGGGAATGCGCTTCCCAGAGAGGTCCGCCTGGCGCCGTCGTTATTTGTTTTTCGGCGCCAGGCTAAGACCTTTTTATTCAAACAATATTTTAGCAACATATAATATTTATAGGTTTTAATTGTGCAGCCAGGGTGTTTCCGAGTTTTAACTGTATTTGTATCATATTGATTTGTGTGAGCCGTCCCGAAGCTATATAGCAAGGGGACGGCATACAAAAACGTTAAATAAATAAATAATCTGACTTGTGGGCTTTGTATGTGCTACTCATGCTGTGGAGGATGGTTTCCAGTTGAGCAAGAAGGGTTCTTTATTGCAGACTTCATCTTGTCTTGCTTCCGAAGCCAGGGCCGAGCATTAGAAAGCAATCCAACAAACAGAAGAGAGCTTGGTTCCACAGGATTGTTGCAACCTTAGCTCCGGGTACCAGAGATCAGAGTGAAGGGGTACTAGAGTGGCCCCTTCAGCTGGTATTCTTTCAAGGGGACTCTATGGTGCTTTTTCACCATGAATGGAAAAGTGAAGCTTACAGGTCCAAGAAACAGTGGTGAAGTATGGAAGCCATACAGCAAATTGTTTCTCTCCATGGTTTCTAGAAACCAAATGTTACTGAGCTGAAATTTCATGACAGGGCTTGGACAACATGGCAGAAGAACAAGACTTCTCATGACATGCTGAACTGGCCAGTGAGTGTAGTGGTGTTCCAGGGTCTTGGACAGCAGTCTTACCTGAGGGTTCCAGAAAATGAACTTACTGGTCTTCCATGTTCAAAGTGTACACAGTTTTCCAAAGGGATAATTCACAGCTGTGGAGACACAACCTGAAATGAAACTTTATGAGTACCCTGGTTAGAGGCACTCCCTGGAAGAGAAAAGAGAACTTTGGGAACCTATACAGTAATTGGATGGCTGCCTCTTCATAGGTTTCCTTAACATGCACCTGCTAAAGAATTTGCACATTTTGAAATACCATCTCAGACATGAGATCCTTAAAGACATGAGAATGCTGTCCCTCCTAGCATCTACTCACACTAAAGTCATTCATAGTAATTCGGGGAAAGATCATCCATAGAACACATGCTCTGCATGCAAAAGGTTCCAAGTTCAATCAGTATCTCCAAGAAGGATTAGGAAATCCCAGAGAGCTGCTGCTGGTCACTGCTGGAATTAGATAGACCAGTCGTCTGATTCAATATAAGATGAAACAATGGAGCAAAGCCTGGGAATATTCATTATACACTGCAATTCCCAAGAAAGGAAAAGCTAAGGAGTGCAGAAACTTCAGGGTTATTGCCCTAACTTCCTATGCATCCAAAATGGTGCTCAAGGTATTGAAACCCCACATGGAGTGAGAAATGCCTGATATGCAAGTTGGATTCCAAAAAGGAATTGTATTTCCAATATATATTGGCTACTGAAGCACACCAAAGAATTTCAGAAGATCCTTAATGGACCTCAGCAAAGTCTTTGACTGTGAGGATCACAAGAAGCTATGGGTGGTCCTGAAAGAAAAGGGTGTCTTCAATACTTGATTGTTCTGATGTGTAACTGTATGGTGGACAAGAAGCTCTTGTTAGAATAGAATGTGGAGAAACAGAATGGTTTCCCATAGGCAAATGTGTCAGACAAAGATGCATTTTATCTCCCTGTCTGTTCAATCGGTATGCAAAACATTTATGGAATACTGGATTAGAATCAGAGGAAGGAGTAGAAGTTGGTCAAAGCCACACTAATGATTTAAGAAATTCAAACAATGACATATTACTGGCAGATGCACTAATGTATTGAAAGAACTGATGAAAGTAAAGAAGAAAATGCAAAAGCAGGACTTCAGCTGAACATTAAAAGAAAAAAACCCCTCATGACTACAGAAGAATTGCACAACTTTAATGTCAACAATTAAAGTTGTTATGAAATTAAGAAATGTTATGCAGACCTTGGCTCAGTTAGCAATTCAAATAAAAATTGCAGCCAAGAAATTAGAAGAAAACTGAGACTTGGAAGGGCGGCAACTAAGAAAATTAAGACTTGAAAGAACTCAAAAAGATCATCAAGCGTTATTGCCCTGGCTGGAGGCAGGAGCTTTCTGTGAGCCCAAGGAAATGAATATGGCAGCTTTCCAGGTTTACTTACAAAGGGATACTTTATTGTTGTAACAAACAAGACACTATCTGGATTCCCAAAGCATTTAGCAGTAAGTCACTTACACAGGAACCTCTCCAAAGTAGGCTCTCATCCAGTGGAATGGAGGGAGTCAGCAAAGCCTCCTCAAAACAGTCCAAACAAGAACACAAGGCAAATGGTTAGCTTATATAGATTACGTGTTTACAGCAAGGTGTACAACAATCATACAGCAAAGTATGTTGGGGAGAGATGAATCATTGACAGAAGGGGCACTCAACTGGGACCAGGAAGAGGTTACTAAGGTGCTTTCTTTTAATTAAAACTGATTTAATTAAGTAGAATTCATCCAGACCAAGCAAGGGCTGTGTTTTTTTACGAGCCAGAAACCCAAGCCTTCATTTGGAGTACAGGCCTGCTACTCAAGTCTAAGGACATTGGAGACCAAGGCCAAGATCATCCACATGACTGTATTTCCAATCACCATGAATGGGTGTGAGAAAAGCTGACAGCAAGAAAATTGATGAGTTTGAGACATGGTGCTGGAGGAAAGCTTTACAAATACCCTGAAAGGACATAAAGATAAAAAAGTGAGTCCTAGATCATATCAACCTTCTGTGGAAGCAATAATGATGAAACTGATGTTGTCCTTCAGCCATATCAAGAGAAGGTAAGATTCACTGGAGAAGACAATAACAATAGGGAAAGTCAACGAGGAAGGCAAAGTTAAGTTTACAGAGGCTGAGTAGAGTTCTAAAGGACATTTTGGAGGGCACTCATTCATATGGTCACCATAAGTCGGAGACAATTTGACACATTACAATACCAAATGGATTTTGATGTTTAATTGGCCTATGGCTTATGGATCTGAGAAGCTGAATTTAGTAAGTTTGCATTGAAAAGTGAACCAAATTTCTCACCCATCCCTACTTAGAGGCCCTTACTGCCCAGGGAGTATTCTACCCTGTAGCTGTAGTTTCTCTTCCAGATAGAAGTAATGGAACACTGGCTTTCTCTTACTGTTGCCAATTCCTTACAATTTCTTATTTGTCCTGAACTCATGTACTGGGCTGAGTTGCCTGATCCTAAGATTTATCATCATGGTCCTATAAAGGTCCCAGCTGACCTGACAGTAGGTTGTAGTCAGTCCCATCAAAGATTTGATTGCTTGTAAAACAACACAGAAACTTGCTACCAAACTGGATTTATATACAGATTTACCTTGTAGCTGGAAACACACATAAGACCACATGGCTTGGGAAAGAAAAGACTGGAATGTCCTAATGCCCAAAGTACCATTTGGTGTTTTAAACAGAAAATAACCCGCAAAGATTGTAAGGCATAATTCACTTCAGAGGACAAGTGCTTGAAGTCTGTGTTTTTAATGGTTGCCTAAGAATGGGTCATTTTGTCAAGTACCAGACAAAACCCAGTTCAGCTAAACATTACCCTTGGATTCTCCAGTGGGAGAGTATCTCATATGATTATTTCAGAGATTGCTTTTATCATTTAAGAGGATGATAGGATGTTTAAAGTAAAAAAGCAAAAGCTGCATACCTCTTTCAGAAACCTCTTTTTTAAATGTATATATACTAACTGAACAGAGGCACAGAAAATGTTACTGAATATTCTTCTATTTTTCCTACTTCTGCACATGTTCACATACATCTTTGCATGACAAATTATCCATTGCATCCCACTCAGATTGGGGGGATTGGCAAAGATCAATGTGACACCCATTGAACTGAATTGAGGTTGCACATGTCTTCCTTTGTAAGAGCTGGCAAAGTAAGCAGAGTGCCATTGTGTCATTTAAAACCAACCAACAGCCCTCCACTAACATGCAGGCTAATCTTATGCATGTTTGCACAGAAGTACCCCTGCATTCAAAAGAACTTACTCCTAAGTAAGTGTATTTAAGATTACAGCTTCGAAGTATTACAGAAGGTAGCTTTCCAGCCTTTTATTATTTTCTTCCGAATGTGAACTATTATGTACGAGAAGGCAAGATTTGAAAAGAGGAACAGATTGGAGTGTGTAGGTGGTGGTGGCTGATAGGTGTAGAAAGAAAGTAAAGGAGGTGAAGAAATAAATAGTAGTGAAGTAAGAAGCAGAAGTGCATCTTTGTTATATGCCGTTTCAGCTTCATGCAGAATTGTCATCATTTTTTGCATTCGTGGGTTTTAGTTTTGGCAAGCCTTCATTTTGTTGAACAGGAATTGGGGTTGCGGGGTGGTTACAGCGCTGCACTGGGAAGATGCCGGCTCCCCAGTAGGTTCAAGAATGACCAGGGGTCTGTCACCCACAGTATTATAGAGTAGTGCGGGGGGGGGGGGGGCAGAGGCCATCCAGTCCAACCCTCTGGTCAGTGCAGGACTCCCAGTTAAGCCATCCTTCTCAGTGGCCTTCTAAATGGCTCCATCGTGGGGTGGGGGTGGGGGCGCCTACAAGCTCCCTGGGGATTTGGTTCCATTGTCGTACTGCTCTAACATTTAGGTTTTTTTTTTTCCTGGTATCTGGCTGGAATCTGGCTTCCTGTAACTTGAGTCCATTATTCCATGTCCTGCACTCTGGGATGATGGAGAAGAGATCCCATCTTCCTCTTTGTGACAGCCTTTCAAGTACTTGAAAGCCAGTGTGGCGTAGTGGTTAAGAGCATGGGACTGGGACTCAGGCAATCTGGGTTCGAGTCCCCGCTCGCCATGAAGCCAACGGGGTGACTTTGGGCCAGTCACAGACTCTCAGCCCAACCTACCGCACAGGGTTGTTGTTGTGGGGATAAGATGGAGGAGGAGAATGATGTAAGCTGCCTTGAGCCCTTTGTAGGAAAAAGGCAGGATATAAATCGGGGGGAAAAAAAGTACTTGAAGACTGCTGTCATATCTTCCCTCAGTCTTCTCTTCTCGAGGCCCAGTTCTTCCCATCTCTGCCTAACCTACCTCATAGTTTGTTGCAAGGATAGAAGGGATGGAAAAACTACTTTTTTGGGAGGGGAAAGGGCTCTAATTATACTAAATAAGCATGTTAAGATAAAGTCCAACTGCTGAAATTTTGCCCATCATTCCACCTCCATGTAAGTGAAAAGCCAAAATAAATTTTGATGTACAGGGGCTGATTGTCATTGGCCACCCAGCCATGCCTCAAGGAGGATGCATAGCCTTCCTGCATCCAACACTGAAAGCAGCTGTATTGATTCATTATACATAGTTCACATGTACAACCAGCAACCCTACCAATTTCTTAGGAACAGCTGACAGGCACAGCATAGCAACAAACTGCAGCCAAGAGATTAGAAGAAGGCAGGGGCTTGGAAGGGCAGCAATGAAGAAACTAGAAAAGTCTGTTAAGGGTAAGGATGTTTCCCTGGAGAGCAAGGCCAAGATCTTCTGATTGTACTCCTGACTGCTATAAATGGCATGAAAGCTGGATGGCTGACAGGAGGAAAATGGATCCTTTTGAAACATGGGGCTGACGGAGAGCTTTGTAAAACCCAGGCATGATAAAAAGATGAACAAATGAGTCCTACATCAACTTTCCCTTGGAGCAAAAATGATGAAGCTGTTGCATTTTGGAGACATTGTGAAAAGGCAAGGCTCACTGGAGAAGACAATCATGCCATGGAAAACGGAAGGAAGAAGGGGACGTCTATGAAGATAGATCAGGTCCACATAGGAAGCCACAGCGTGTTTACAGGAGCCGAGCAAGGCCGCCAGAGGGAGGGCACTTGGGGGCATTCATTCATAAGACCGTTGTAACTCGAAGATGGCTTGACTGCACATAGCAACACCACGGTGGTGCAGCAGCTGGGCTCTGCTGGAGGAGACTGGACAAGGCTTACTGGGCGGCCTTGGTCGGTCACTGGCCAAGCCTAGCCTACCTTGCAGGGTTACTATGCCGATCACGCCAAGGCAGGCGGAAGCTATTTTGCTGCCTGGAGGGTGCCAAAGGGTCGGGAACAGCGACGCGAAGCCGGTGTTTGTCCCTCCCCGCTTCTCTTGCGGGTTCGCTTCCTTTTCCATTCTCCCAGGTTCCAGCTGCCCTTTCCTCCCGCCGCTCCTCCTTGACTTGTCTTTGGCCAGCCCTGTTTCTCCCCCTTCGGCGAGCCCTTCCCGGGCTGCGCCGCTCGAGAGATCCAGCCCTCTGGCGACCGGCTCCCTCGTCCTTCCCCTGCCCGCCCGCCCGCCCGCCCGCGCACGGGCGCCAGCGCCGGGCTGTAACGCCAAGCGGGCCGGCTGATCCCAAGAAGCAGAGAGCGGCTGCACGGGAAGGGAGCGGGAGGAGGGAGGGCGAAAGAGGCCAGCGCTTCCCTCCGCTTTACGGCTGCTGAAAACCCCCTCCCCCCGAAAGGGAGAGCCTCGGCGCCGCCACGGAGCGCCCTCCTCTCAAGGTAAATGGATGCGCGGCGCGGAGGGGTCGGGGAGCGGGAGAAAGGAGGAGGAGCGCGGCGCAGTTGGTGGGCAGAAAGTTGGCCAACTCCCGGCGAGGCGCGCGCAGGTAGCGACGGCCGCCGGGAGCGAGCGAGCGAGCGCGCACGGGCGCGCACACGGGCGGCTGCGCTGGCTCCGGGGCGGCAGCCAGCCAGGCAGCGGGGCGTGCGAGAGCGCGCGCGGGGGCGCGCACGGCGCCGCTCGAACCCGGCGGCGGCGGCTCTCGCCAGAAGAGTTCCCCACGCGGGTTTTCATCCGGGACACCTTTGCTCCCTTCTTCGTCTCCCCTCTCCCCTTACCGCTCCACAGTGGGCGGACCCGACTGAGCCAAGCATCGGGAAGCGCAGAGAGACAGACGTCGCGGCCACAAGTTCCCGGGGGCGGCCGGCAAAGGGGCGACGGCCACCCCTTCCTCCTGGCAGACGGAGGCTGCGAGCGCGCTCAGTTTAGCAGGCGCAAAGATGGCCAGGAGCGCGCTCCGCGGGGCTCCCGGGGCAAGGGAAGTGCAAAGCAGGGGTACTCCCAGCCGCGCGCACCTTGGGGCGATCAGCCAAGTTACCGTCCCCGCACGCACTTTTTTCTCGGCTTGGCAAGCCGAGTTTTCCTCCCGCTCGCCTCGTCTTGCGCGGCGGCTTTCTCGAAAGCCCGAAGCGGCGAGGCGCCTCCACCCCCGCCAAGCCGTGGGCAAAGCCGCGTGCGGTTGTGTAATGAGCAACCCGGTCCAGGACCCGAGCAGCCGGATCAGCTGAGCTGCGTCTGGGAGTCGGCCAGTTCGCTTCCCTTTCCAGGGAAAGGGAAGAGCAGGCAAAGGAGACGGGCTTTCCCGGGGCGCGGGGGAGGAGGAGAAAGCGATGGTTGGAGGGGCGCTCGCCAAACGCGAGGGTCTGATCCGGGTGATCCTGCGTTCCCTTTCAGGCTTGGCTAACGTAGGACAGCGGCGGCCAGCAGGGACGGTGCTAGGACTCGAGAAGATCCGGTGTGCAGGCCCACAGGTCCGCTAAAAGCACCACATTTGTATATGCTAATTTGCACATCTTGTGTTTGTGTTTGCACATTTCTGTTTGTGCATGTCTTCAAAGGACCCTGTTTCTTAAGGACTCTCCTTCTGGGATAAGAGAGAGGAGCGCATTTGCTTTTCGGGGTGGGACTCAAGCAGAAAGATTCAAGGGTGGGAAGCCTCAGGAGGGGGAAGCACAAGTGGGACAAACCCAGATAATCCGGGGAATTATATGCATCAGGGCAAATGCTCATGGACAGCGGGATGCTGGGGCAGATGGCCTCTCCGCAAATGAAAGATGCAGGATTCCAGATCTAGTCGGCTTGCATCTAACACAGCTGCCGACTCCCAGGGTCAAAAAAGCAAACTGCCTAGGAAAAGCAAGCAAGCAAAACATTGAGGGCTGTATCCAGCCTTCCCCAATCAGGTGCCTTCTGGGAGGGTTGACCTCTTACTTCCATCACGGTAAGCTGGCTGAGATGATGGCAGTTGTGGAAAGGCTGGCTGTGGGGAAAGGCTGGCTGTGGGGAAAGGCTGGCAGTGAGCTGATACATCCTCTCCGCTGCTCTGGGCTGGGTGGAAAGCACTTCTGAGTAGACTTGCACAGGAGTGTGCAGTAGGGGAGCCACTCAGCTTTCCAGTTGGACTGTGTGCTTGTTGCTCAGGTGAGACAAAGGACCACAGGTATAAGCCCCCTGAATCTCTTAGTGCACGTTTCCATATAATTAAGAGCCACTGGGATCAAGGTGACAAAGTTACAGTCCTAGGCATGTTTTGGTGCTTTTTTTTTTTAAAACCTTAAGTCCCCATTCTATGTATGTTTACATAGAATTGCTACATAGGCATTTCTTTATGTGGGAATTCTATATAAACTTACAGAGAATGGGAATATGAAACAGCACACACCTGTGCTGGTAGGAGCAGGAAACATTTGGAATCCCGGTTTTGATGGGATCTGAGGCTTGAAATTATTCCTCATGAAGGTAGAAGTCCCATGACATGTGGACCATAAGCTCATGTCCAAAGGACCAGTTGCCCTAGTGCTGCTACTGATCGGGTTAGTTTATGAGGTCTCTGGATTGGCCCCAGTTGTATTGGCCTTGGCTGAGCTATGAAATATGGTTGAAGGTGGGTATCAGTAGAAAGGAAGGGAATCGTGGATTGTCTAATTCTGTGTGCATTTGCTCACAAATCTGCATCTGCACAACTGAGTTTAACATACCATTCCTCTTTGGTGGGTATGCTTACAGTTGCAACCTTAAAATGCCTTGATCATGTCCATAATTGTTTGGAGCTTCCATATCAGAACTTGAAATGCTACTAAATTTGTTTGCCAATTATACTAACTCAGCAAACTGCTTGTCTGGTTCTCACTGTTGCAAGGTATATTTGAATCAGATAAAACTGGAAATTAATTGTTCTGACATTTTTATCTACATAAGACAAATAAATGGTGATTCATCACACACAAAGGCATATTATTTTTAACTTGGCATGATTTCCTTATTTTTCACTGGATCTTAAATGCCACCCTGAATTCATTAAATGGTTTCAACATAGCTGGAAATCTGCAAAAAGTCATCACATTAAAATGATTGGTTGCATTGTTGGAGGGACTTTTGCTTTATTTTTAACCTCATTGCCTTCGGTTATTCATTCAGAAAGGTATTTAATTATTTGTTTCAGGCATGTTAGGAGTTTAGCTTTTAAATCATGTCCGATTAATTTGTATAGAAAATGCAGCTCTTTTGTGTAGAAGATTTTGCTGTGAATATGGACAAATGCAAATGTCCACTAATTCCTCTGCCTTGCAGTCAGTTTTAATCGTTGTCCCAGGCCTAGGACTTCCGTACATGAGGCAATTATTGTGCACTTGTAATCTGTGCCTCATGGAAGTTCGTGGGGCCTTTTTGCAAAGTTGCCCTCCAGGACCTCTCC
Organism: Varanus komodoensis; assembly: GCF_004798865.1. Taxonomy (NCBI): domain Eukaryota; kingdom Metazoa; phylum Chordata; class Lepidosauria; order Squamata; family Varanidae; genus Varanus; species Varanus komodoensis. The sequence continues at coordinate 6,221,178 of NW_025335727.1, read as the reverse complement.
CATCTTTTCTGCAACCTGCTTTTTAGTGCAAAGTTAATGCAGTATTTTCCTGGATGACATCATTATTTGCTACCCAATGTTGTGTAAGGGTAATTCAGCTCTGCCTCGCACTGCCACCTTGTGTTACCTAATGAAACATAGATAACACAATGAAGCATAGATAACGCATATAGGAAGGCAGAAGGGAACACCCTGGAAAAGAAACCGCTTGTGAAGGATGCTCTAATCCTCCTGCAAAGAAAAATAAAACCAAAGAAGTGGCCCTGGTAAAAAGCCTGTGGCAGCACAGGGTAAGTAATGACAATGTGCACTGCATGCCTAAAGGGTTTTTGTTCCTCTTATTGTGGGGAGCCAGTGCAATGTAGTGGTTAAGCGTGCAGGACTGGGACTCAGGCGACCTGGGTTCGAGTCCCCGCTCAGCCATGGGGCCCACAGGGTGACTTTGGGCCAGCCACAGACTCTCAGCCCAACCTGCCTCACAGGGTTGTTGTGAGGATAAGCTTGAGAGGAGGCGGTGGAGAATGATGGTAAGCTGCTTTGGGTTCTGTATAAGAAAAAAGGCGAGCTATGCCTATTAATAAATAATACTGTGGCACTGAATGGCCAAGATCCCATAGAAGGACAGGGTAGGCAGGAGGGCTTTGGAACAGAGGACCGACTGACCTTGGAGGAGGCAGGTGCCCACAGAATGCAGACCATTGCTTACAGAGCAACTGCCTGCATGTCTACTCAGAAGGAAGTCCCAGGAAGTTCAGTTAGATGTTATTCTAGATACAAAGAAGAATTAATGTGAAGGAGTGAAGTATATCCAGATGGGGCACTTTGGGCTTGTATTCATATTGTATTGGTCAGGAATATGATTTAACATTGGAGTGATTTTGTGGCTATAATTATTTAATAAGTCAGGTCTTTGCTGAAACATTGCAGAATCGTACAGGGATTTACTGTAGACCCCGCTCTGCTTTCGGCTCACACCCTAAACCTTGTGCAATGAGGAAGGCTGGAGTTCCCCACAAAATAACACCACTCCCCAATTTGAAATGCAACCAGGCAAAGTGTTGCTTGCAGGCGTCTGGTCTTTGTACTGGTGTGACGTGGTGGTCAGAGCATTGGACTGAAGGCCTGGGAAAACCAGGTTCTAGTCCCCACTCAGCTATGGAGCTCACTGGGTGACTTTGACCAGTCACCGACTCTCAGCCCAACCCACCTCACAGGGTTGATGTGAGGATAAAATGTATGGAGCTATGTAAGCAGCCTTGGAAAAAGGAGAAAAAAAGCAGGATATAAATGCAATGCAATCAAAATAGGGCATGAGTGTGTACAGATGTGAATTGTTTCCAGGCATATTACACAGGAATTACTGTGAAGATTTTCAGGAAAGACGTGATGCCCAGGAAATCCTGCCTCCATCATCTACTCTCCCTTCCTTAAGAACCAGCCATCCAGCTAGCCATTTGGCTCGGTCAGGGTGTGGCTTCCCTACATTGACCACAGCTGGATCCTTAGTTGGGGAGGGAGATCAGCCCAGCTTATTCTGCTCATTTTACACATAATATATATGAATTATGGCTTACCAAAAATGTCTGTCCAACCTGACGTGTACAGAATAGTAATTGCACTATATAATATCTTGAGCCAAAATATTTTGCTGAGATAAACAAGGCACTGCTGCAATGGATTTCATCGGTCAGTTTTTCCATTTCTGCCTTTTCCCAAGTCCTGATTAACCACTCCCAGTTGCTACAGTAGATACTGTTTTCCAGTACAGTGCATCCAGACAGTCTGTCCCACAGCCAAAATCTTTTGCAATAGTGAATTCATAACTCTTTGATGGTCATGATCATAAACATCCCAAAGCAAAGTTCACAATGCAAGCCTGTGCATAGCTAGTCAAAACATAGCCTGCGGAGCTCAGTTTGTCTTCTGGATGCGATCCAATAAGAATGCCAGTACTCTGAATTTGGAGGCATGTAAGGAAGAGCAGAAGCAGCGGAACAGCGAGGCGGAGCAGAGGAGTGCAGAGGTGGATGACGGCATGAGTGCAGCTCTACCTGTGGAGGCATTGATGCCTGGATGTAAGCCAGGCATGTTCTGTGATGCATGCCCTGCTGGCCTTGGAGGTACACGGTGTGGCTCCGTTCTCACCACCAATTATTGGAAAGCTCAAATCAGGTTTTACTTCTGAATAAAAGCATCTGGGTGTAAGGATAAAGAGATTCATAGTACAATCCTATACACCTCCATGCCCCAAGGAGCTCAAAAATAATTGCTTCTAGGTTGTTGGCATATATAGTTGTTTACAGTGTACTGTCATAGACAATGTTAGTATTTATTTTGCATGATTTCACAGACATGATACTATGTGCAACAGCCAAGAAATGGAGTGTCTCACACTAATCTTGTGGCTACTGGAATGTGTCTTCATAAACACAAACATTTGACATGGAACTTTAACTTGTATCAAGGCAGACTGTTGATCTTTAGGCCTTGTCAATCTAGACCAACTCCCTGGCAATGCTGGAAATGCACTTCAGCATCTTCAATTGGTAGCCATTGAGCTTCTCATGAAGAAGAGTCCATCACCTTCAGCTCCACTGTCAAACACCTTTACTACCAGGAAGTACTTCCTAATGTAACAGAGAAGCCTTGTTGCCTTGCTGTTTGGGCACCCAGCTTGGTCCTAAGAAGCTCCTTTTTGGAAAACCGGAGATTCAGCCATGTCAGCCAGGTAGCATGAGGGCTATCATTTACACGTCCTGGAATGGTGGTTCTGGAACTTGCACCTGTCGTCCTGATTGCTGATTCAGTCAAGCTGTCCACAGCCAATCCAGAACTTGGCACCATCTACCAATGGTGATGAACTACCTCCATCGGTGGTCCGCCTGGCACTTGGTGGCAGACATTATGCCAATATTAGTACACTGCACTATTTGCGGCCGGCATGCTGTTTTGCTTCAGGATTCTTGCCTGGTGTCCCAGATCCTCTTTGGGGGCTATCAACCCAACTCTTAACTGAGGTTTTCAAACAAGTATTATTTCAGGAAGGGCAGACAGTTGTGTGCTGGATGTAGAGTTTTCCCCTTCTCTTCCTACCCTCCTTTCTATGTTTCCTTCTTTTATGCATGTTGCTTTGTTGAGGACTTTGCTTATTAAACCATCCCAAAATGAAAATGGTCAGCTGCTGGCTGAAACAGAAAGATCAGAAACGGATGGAAATAAAGAAATTGTGGAAAGCTTTGTTTTAAAATACAACACTTGTGGAGGCTGATAAAACAGAATGATTAGAACCAGTTAAAGGGAGACACAGACCGTAACTTCAGAAAAGTAATCAGAGAGCTGGTTTTCTTATGGAACCAACAGATGTACAGGCATGGCCATCAGACAAAAAGAAATTAACACTGGCAAGAAACAAAGACAATTCCTTGTCAGAGGACAAAGAGCACTGGTGATCAGTCCAGACAGAAACCAAAAGGGGAATTTATATGTGTATAGATGGGACATGGAATCATAGATCTTGATCACTGGCAAAGAATTAACTCTTCTTTCAGTGTGAATAGCAAGAAAGACTTTGATAGAGCTCCTCCACTCTTTTATCTTGATCACTGCTCACTTTAATGAACAAGCCATAAAACACCAGATGGTAAAGTGCGGTGGCTAAAGGAAAGATGATGCCAAATGCCTTGTTATTGTGTCCACATCAGAGATAGGGAAAGTTTAAAACAGGGTCCCCAGTATAGTGCTCATCGGCACCCCTATATATGTATAGATATATTTTAAAAGTTATTCTTAATATATACATATGGATTTGTATGAAATGCATACCACTTTCTAGAAACATAAATAGGCCTGAATAAAATAAAATCATCTACAAATAAGCATCCACTTGAAGTTTGTGCATTTATGCTATCTCTGTTCATATAAGTTGAGGTCCTCAGTCCATTGAATTATAGGAGGCGAGCATTAATCTTTCCAGTTTTGTCCAGCGGGTCTTCTTGCTGTCAAAAGGGTACAGCGAATGCATTTTCCCTTTAATTTTTTTAATGCCCGTGAAGGAGGTAAATAATTTCAAAGAGTGTGCACATCAGTGAATATCAAAGACTGCTCCAGTGCAAAATTTATCTGTATAATACCCTCCTTCAAAAAGAAGCAGTTATTAGACCTTGCCAAAATACATGTTTACAAGAAGCTTTAGCGATATTGCAGTATTAGCTGAAGTAGGCCATCTCTTATTAAAGAGACACTGTGGTGTTCAGTAGACATGAAAACAAAAGTTTTTGCTGAATAAGATGCAGGCGAACTCATCAAAGGTACAGGTAGACACCAAAGCTGTGATCAACTGATTTTGTGATGGTGCCATACCAATTTCTCCAATTCCCAAGTATGCTCATGGGTCCAAAAGGGTTGAGAACTTCTGGTTTCAAGAACTCCTCACCTATGCCTTACTTAGGCAAGAGCATGACATTGGATGGAGGCAATGTGATCTGCCCTTCAGTTGAAATATGGCCTCTGTTAGAAACCAGGTGCTCTCCTTGAGCAGCCGTGGCTCAGTGGGACAGGACATGCATCAGAAAGTCCCAAGTTCAATCCCAGGCATCTCTGTTTTTTAGAAAAATCAGGTAATAGGTGTTAGGAATGTCTTCTTCCTGAGTCAAAGTACAAAACAGAGAGTCTTCTAATGCGTGGTATAAAAATGAAAAAAATTAGTTCAATAACAGACTTGATTGATAATAGACTGAGCTGGTATAAAGCACATTCCTGTGTTGTTATGATGACGACTGGGGTCTCTACTCCCGTGGCAGTGGGGATCCAGACCTGTTAGTGCCTCAGATATTGAACTGGGTAAATGGAATATTTTCAGCACTATCCATTTTCATGTGTATTAAGCAGGCATCCAGAAATGCCTTTGACTTGGTGGGAAATGCAAGCAGCATTAGGGAGAAATGAAAGAGCGATGAATAAGAATCACCAAACCACTTCTTGACATATACATTTGACAAGCAGAGCAGAAATCAAGTTGAAAGGTGAAGTCAGATAAGCTGCTAGGTGTCTCATACGAATTCTTTGCCTTCTCTCTGGAGAGTATCTTTAGCAGGCATAGTAAAAGCGGAAAGAGAAGGTCATTGTGATAAATGAAATGTGCCTGGGTCATTCCAGATTGCTAAGTGATGCTGACATTTTTGTGTTCCGAGCTCTTAAGATCACGCAGAAGTGATTGGAGAGGGCTGATTGTACAGGAATATTATGCAGAAAATGGCCAAAAGAGCAAAGAGAATGACTTTATGGATGTGTCTGACAAGGGCTATTTTGTACAAAATGTTTAAAATTAAGGTGAAAAGAATTCATGCTGAAAGACTCAGGATGCTAAGTGTATTGAGTAATAATCTCTTGTAAACAAATTAATCTGGGCTTTGGGTTTGAGGTGCTAGTGGTGGTCTTTGAGCCCTAACAGCTCAGGACCAGTGCATCTAAAGGATTGTCCCTTAGGGGATGTTCAAACATTCTCCAGGTGTTTCCACAAAAGGAAGTTTGGTGGATAGCTACAAGAGAAACTTCACAATGGAGCCTTCTTAGATAGGTCCCTAAGGCTTTCCAGGTGCCAACACTGTTATTTTTTTCAGTGTTACGCAAAGGCTTTCTCTCAGGCATTTCAGGATGTTAGTTTTCCATTTTTTTATGGATGTTCTTACCTCTCCTCATCTATTCCTGTGCTATTTGTCATTTTGTATTGTACATGATTCTTCTCAGTAATTGAATTGTGTTTTGTTAACTGTGTTTAATTCTCCTGGACAACTCTTGTTATTGGATGGATTAAAAATCAAGAAATCCAATGAAAATTAAGGTACTCCAGAAGCCGGTGGCCTGAAATTTACTGTTCATTTTGTTCCAGGAATGAAGGCTTCATACGCTTTGTTTTTAAGCATCTTAGAACTGGGAGCAAATGTCTGGATGTTCTGGATGGTGACTTAAGGGCTTCAGGAGTCCTTGCTTCTGCTGCCCATGTATGGATGCTGCAGGAAGCTGGTTCTTATTAAATAGCCCTGGAAGTGTCTGTTACTCCTTGAATGGATAACCGTTTTTACTTTATAACTTCGTATTGCCTGTTGCTTTCACCATTCAAACTGCTGCTTTAATTCATTATATTTCAAATGCTACACTTGAAACCTTGAGAAGGCTTTGCCTCAGGGGGCAATCTAAAAAGTGCATTAATCCTTACGTAGGGTGTCTGCAAGGCCTGTCACTTGATCCCCCAAAATTTGGCCTGGTCTCATATACATGACCTGTAGGAATCTGCAGGTGCCATGGGCATAAGTATGATGTCTCAAGGTGGTTTTCAAGGCAGACAAGTGGAGTTGGGAGGATCTGACAGTATTTTATGGCTGAGCATCACATTTCGTTTCTTAACGTTGTATTGATTCCCTTTGGCATTGTATATTTTTCCTGTGTTTCCTTAAAAATGGTACATGGGCCAATTTGCCATTCCTAACTGGGCTTCCATGATAAGTCAAACATTGTTATTGCCATCTTGTGCAATAGGCATGACCATGTCCAGTTTGGGCTCCTCTGCGTGTCATTTTCCTTGGCTTCATTTATTTTAATATTTATATCCTTCCTCACTTGCTCTTGCAAGGAAACTAAGTTAGCTTGCAAAATGCTCTTCTTTTCCATCTTACCTTCACAACAACAACCCCATGAGGTAGGCTAGACTGAGAAACATAGACACATAAGAACAGAGCGAGTCAGAAAGGGTCTCCTGGGCCATCTAGTCTGACCCCTGGCTCCAGCCGGCTCCACACATGACATGCCCACCATGTGCATGTCCAGCCTATCTTTGAACATCCTCAAACACCCTTTGAACACCCAGTCTATGCCTGGCTCAAAGTTACCCAGTGGCCGAGTGGGGTGCAGAACTCAAGTCTCCCAAATCCTAGTGCAACATTGGCACGCTTCGTTACATGGTCACTGGGGGAAACACAGGGTACCAATCAAATAAATTTTCAGTCTCTTGGAATGTCTGGCCCTGTGTTTCTCAGGAAATACATCATTTGTCTTCCAGTCAGACTTTCAATGTAGACTCAATTGTATGCCGAATTTCAACATTCTTTTTTGTTTTTGTTTGTGGCAACCTTGACGTACTTGTATTGTGTTGAGGTGTACGTGAATCTCCCAATTTGAAGAACAGGTGTCCTAATGGCCCATTTTCCAATTCGTTTTATGTGCAGATTACTGTACATTATACGTATTTTTCTCCTTACAATTTTTTTGTTCAGCAGGACATTCCCAACCATTTTCAGCACCCACATGAGCGAATCAGTGTGACATCAGCACCTTATAAATATATTGTAATGCAATAATATCAAAAGCAGGCAAAATTCCAGCTGTCAGGACGCAGTTTGTGCTCACCTACTGCCAAAGGAATTGTGAAAGGCATCTATTATAAAGGCAAAATTTTAAACCCCTGATGAATAGTTAGTGGTTAGGAAAGGATTACTTTGACAAAACTCTAACTAGGTATCTACATGGTATAATTAGTGAGAAATGGGATTTCAGCTTGAGGAAAAACCACATGTGTATTAGTTTTCATGTGAAGCCAAGCATATTTTATCTGCCTCTTGCTTGCCTGAATTAGAGGTGTACTTGAATGCTATGCATGGAACAAGGGAAAGTTTATTTGACCACATGTTTCGGTCTTTACAGTATTCTGTGCAAAGCATATAATTCTGTCTCTCAAGAACAGCCTTCCCTGACCTGGTGCCCACGAACCTGGCTGGATGGGGGACGGGGCATTGTCCAATGTTTCTGGAGCGCATCAGGTTAAGAGATGTTACACTAGAAGTGGGAGGAGGAGGAGTGATGTGGGGAGGTGTAATTTCACCTCCTCCAATAGATACACTATTTATATATCTTTTAAGGGAGTGAGCAAGAGCAGATGGTGTTTGTAGAGCAGGGTTCAGCTACCCTTTTTGAAGCTGAGAACACTGCATCATTCTGCCAGAAGTGAAAACATTGATGCTGCTATATCATAAATGACAGGTGTGTGTTTGCCATTATCAGCTCGAATCGCATTTTCTTTGTGGAAAACGTATGTTCCTGGTTTGCAGTGCTGGCTTTTGGGCTTGTTTGAATTCTTTTTTCCCTCTCTGTTGCTCTCGCTCTCGCTCTCTGTTTTCTCTTCTTCAAACATTTGCATTTTCCTTTATCAAATAGCTGCTGAGATTCCAGTACTGATGTGCTTAAAAGTGACACTGGCTGGTGTTCTTGATGCTATTATTAGGAAATTGTTCCTCTTTTTAGATGATTGCAGCAAATTAGAGGAGATTTGGCACACCAGCATTAATTATTGTTGCAAGCTGTCCACTTTCCTCAGTGGTAAGGAATTAAACACACACACACACACACACACACACACACACACACACACACACACCCCTACCTGAGTTTGGAGTCCTTTCTGGAGCAAGAGAGCATTGGAGACCTTTGGCATTTTGAAAACTTTTGCAGATTGCCAGAGCGAACCTGTACTCTTACATTGCTTTTTGCAAGCTCTGTAGTTTGCTCCCTTTCTGTGCAACATGCGCGCGCGCGCACGCACACACACCTTTCTTGTTCAGGAAAGTTAAGCACCCTGGTACACCAACTGTGGTGCCCCAAAGATCTTCAGATTCCAAATCACCAACGCCCCAGATACCTTGGTGGTTAGTCAGGGACGCAAAACATTTTGCTAGAGGAGAGATTTGTGACTGGATGACAGGAAGACATACAAGTGGGTCTTACATCAAATCAAGCCAGAACTTTCCCTGGTAGCAAACATGACAAGACCGAAGCTGCCATGCTTCAGGCACTTTGGGAGAAGGCAAAACTCCCTGGAGAAGGCATTCAGGATGGGGAAAGTCAAAGGCATAAGAAAGGAAAAGCCCGATATGAGATGGATGGATTCCATAAAGGAGGCCACAGCTGGAATTTACAATTACGGACCAGGGCTGTGAAGGACAGCATAGTTTGGAGGGGACTCATTCACAGGGTTGCTGTAACTTGGAGAGGACTTGATGGCGCATAACAACAACAGCAAAGTCCCAAACATCTGGAAGGCAGTAGGTAGAACATCCTGAAGTGAAGCAATATATGTTAGGGGTATGTGGGCATGCTCACTGGCCCAGCACCCAACATATCTTTGAGTATGGGACCCACCCTGCTGGCCTTGTATTAAGAGGTCATCCTAAGGAGCGTCTTTGCACGTTTTCTTGAGTGCAAGTAGAATGCCACTGCGAACAGGAAAAAGCTGGATGCCCAACTGTGTGGAGGTTTCTACTCACCTCCAAGTGAAAATAAGCAAAAGTACACTTTAGGCCTTCTCCTTCAGCCGGAGAGGCTTGGGGGCCTGAGTGGGTGGAGCTGGGTGCAAATGTATGTGGGTCCATTTCTCTTGCCTTGCTGGTTCACTCTTGAGGCCTGAACAGATACATAGCCCCCCTCCCCCTGAGATGGGCTATTCACTTTTCTCAAACTCGGAGAAAGTCCCAAAATTCTGCTGCCCTTGGCTCCAATTGAGAAGTCATCAGCCACCCAACATGATCTAAAAAGAGAAATGGTTGTCCGGAAACCCTGCAATGCCACACCCTTCCCCAAAGAGCTTTACCACCAGCCCCTTGCAGGCATTCAGAAATTAAAAGACCTGCTGTAATTAAAAGACCTGCATTCAGCCTGCACACATGAGGGTTAAAATGTGTGCGTTATAAGTGTGTCAAGGAGGAGTGCACTCATAGCAGCCCTTCCCCCAACGTTGCTACATGCAACATTGCCGACAGCCCTCCGGAGACTTCAGCTAAATGATATGAGGGAAAGCCCCCACCCATTTTAGCTTTCACACATGCAGGCCAAGAATGTGCATTTGGCTTTCATATTGCCCTTTTTTGAATTGGGGCTGCTCATGGGACCAGTTCTTGTAACTGGTGAGCCCTGGTCAAGCCCAGGTTTCAGGGCAAAATGAAGTCTGAAGTGTGATGGGCATTTTTCCCCTGACAGTGGGCAGTGGTAATGGCAGCATCACTGATTACTGTGGGTCTTTTAATTTCTCACCAAGCTCTAGGACTGAGTTGCCGGGTGTAGTGTTGTTTCAGGGCATGGAGGACAAAGATGGAAACTTGAGGCATGTCATGGACTGATGGGTGTGGATTAGAACAAAAGGCTCCCAGTACCACCTTCTGAGATGGTTCCTCCAGAAAGGATTGGAATGCTAGAAGAAAGATGAGACGAGACCCCGTTCTACCTCTTCTTTAAATGGAAATCCCCATAGTGAACCTTCTAAAGAAAGAGCCTATGTCTGATATTTGATCCAGTCTATTAAGGGCATTTCCATGTTCCTCCTCCAAAATTGCGATCTGATTTGTGCACAGATCAAGCCGTGGGGGCTCTTTTTTCATGCTGGTTGAGCAACTAAGCTGCTCCTGGCAATCAGCTTTTAATGGGCATGGAAAGTTGTGTCTGCTTCACTGGGCTAAGACTTTAGGTGAGGAGCCTGGTCTTCTGGGTGATCCTTTCCCAACTGTGTCCTCTGTCCTCCATGTTCCCAGTATCTGCAAATCCCTGCCTCAGTTTTGTTGAGATACATGTGTAGATGCAACAAGCATTTCACATTGGTCAGCAAACACTGAGACACCACTTATCAGGCTGTCAGGGAGAGGATGAGAGCCACCAGTAGAAACAGACCTAGGTGGTCCCCAACTCTGAAGCCTCGATGACAAGCAGGCTTGGGTTCTGAGATCCATGCCCCACATGAATGGAAATCCATGGCAGCCCTAAGTCACAGCTGAGCTATTCAGTCTTACGTATTGAGGCCTCATGGCAGTTTGTGCTAGGACAAGCCGAAGTATCTATACTCTCAGTTGTCTTTCCTAATACTTTTATTAATTTATTTATGTGTAATCCTCATTTTAAAAATGCAGGATGTTCAAATGCATAAAGAATGTAGCATCTGCAGGGACCCAGCCCTTGGTGAAGAACGACCTTTTGCCATGTCAGCCTAGCTTTGAAACACTTAAAATAATAAGCTTGCCTTCCTTCTGGAAAAAGCACTCTGAAGGATTGACACCTACAAATTGCCAAAGATCAGGCTGACAACGATTTGCATTGAACTTCTGCCTACATTAAGTTTAATTGGCTTTACAAAGTATCCCCTGACTTCCTTTTCTTACAGGTTGCTTCCTTCCTTATTTTATTTTTTAAAATAACAACACACCAAACTGTTGCAGTATTAGAAAAATTTGTTGGAAGTAGCTTTGTTTCTTCAGTCGCTAATAGCAGAAAGAGGAACTGTGCTGGCTGGGAATATCCGGATGCAGCCAAGTTGATGGGAGGAGGTGAACCTGGGAGATGATGACTCTCAAAAGTAGGGGAAGGACTGTAGGAGGCCATGAACTTGATGCCATCAGGCTGGTTTTTCCCATCAAACCTTCATGTAGAACCCTTGACAAGGGAGCTGCAATGGGATCTGCCCTGGGGTTCTATTATCTGAGGTCCCATTGAAATGAATGGGAGCAGCTGGGTCTTCATGTAGTTGTGTATCTGTTCATTTCAATGGGCCTTGTGGAGAGATTCCTAATGTTTTGTACTGCTTTTGCATACCTGCATTTAAGCAGGGCCTGCAAGAAAGAATTTGCTGGTAGATTGGTGACACAAATATTTTGCTTCCTTTCTCGGGAATCACACATTTTACACATTTTTTAGCTGTGGTTATTAAAAGGGCGTGAGAGTTCTGGTGTTCAAAATCCGACACGTCAAGATATGATTCCTCATTTAGAGATGCATGAAGGGCCTTATTTAAAGAACAATTTTGTGCATGTTGGTGTGGGTTCAGTGAGGCTTAATTCCTAAAGGATCACAGCCTTCGTGTTAATATCATTAATAAACAGCTACTAAGTAATCTGGATTATTTGGCACTCTTTGGAGTATTTATTCACTATTTTGGACCTCTTTGTTCCCCTGTTCATCATAGCTCAACATGGAGTCATATAGTCCCCAACCCATTCTTTAATGTTTTTCTGCCAAGACCTTCTTCCAATGTCCCTTCGCCCATTTATTTTACCTTGTACCTTGTATAAACTCAGACTATGGTGACCTAATTTTCATGCTCATTTTTGGAAGAGATGGAACTCCACTGTGGGATGAATCCCACATCTTGTCATGCAGTGGTGTTGCACTCTCAACAATCTCCTAGGTTGCCAAGCTACATGGAACGAATCGAAAGCCATGCAAATTTTCTGCTCAAGCAGGGGAGATGCCAGGATTTCATATTATGGCACAAGGGGGTTACGAAACCTATCTCTTTCAGTACAACAGCAATGCTTGGGGAAGGATCAAGTCTACTGCAGCTTTGATGAACATCTGTTGCCAAGGACTTACATTCTTTCTCTTGTTCTTAGCCTGTTGACAGTCATCTCCATAATTGGAAAGATTTGCATTTGTATTCATTTTGTTGTTCCCTGTGGAAAAGAGCATGTGATAGCTGCTCTGAAGGGCTGCTGTACTTAATGGGAGCTTCCTTGTAAGTCAACAAAGAAACAAGGGCCTATGTCATAATGATTTTACTGCTTTGTCTCTGTGATCGCTTGAGATGAATTGCAGAATTAAGACACAGTTGCTTAGTTTTTTCAGCACTTTCTACACAACAAATTCTGGTTGACTGTCCTTTGCTAATGTCCCTGCAAAGGAGGAGATCTATATTTGTGAAACATGAGAATGTTGGGTGAGGTTTTCTGTTTTTAAATTGTTCTGCCCCATCTGAAACCATACATTTTTATGAGTAAGTGTATTTTAAATGAGGTTGGCTCTCTTTGTAAATATTGAGGACCATCCACCACTGTTCTGTAATATCTAGATGCTTGTATAACTCAAAAACTGTGAAAAGTAAGCACTTCACTTTGGCCTTGCTTTGTAGTCCTAGATGGAGTTTTTAAATATATAAATTTGAATTAAATTGGCCATTAGCTTTGAAGTTATGAATATTTAAACCTAGCAATTTTGCACATGCATATTACATGGGGCTGGTTTTTAAAAGTCACATTTCTAATACACCCTTTTTTCACTTCTAATGCTCCTAAAATACATTTAAGGAAATGTTGAGTAGAAACGAATGCTAGGCAAAAAAGACAGTATTAATTCAGTACTTAGTCATTCCAAACTAAAATGGTAAGCAGTCAGGCCGACTGAAACCAAATCCGCATTTTGAGGTAACTGAATCATTTCAGACACGCACCTTTTCTAATTTAGTTTTCTTTATCTCACCGTACAAATTTCTATTGAGTGATGGGCTGCACTGAAGCTTCCTGAGAAACAAAGAAATACCATGTGTCTGGGCAAGAATCTGGCTCCCATGCCCCCACTCTTTCCAAAGGAGAAATTTTGAACCCTTGCTTCTGTTTTGATTAATTGCGGCTTGTAGTGTCAGCTGTACATAACAAACAGCCATCCTTATTAAATGTGCTTTGTTTCAGACAAGCCAACATGAGCCCATGGGTTATGAAGCTGGCTTGCTTCAGTTGACCTTAGCTGAGATGAACTACACTTTAGAATTTGGCCGTAATACTAAACTGTGCATAAATGAAATCAGAAGCAAGTTCTAGCCACTGCAATGCCAGACTCACTGGCATATCATATGATTCCCCCCACCCACCCCCACACACAATCACCCTCTTTTGCGATTTCTGGAATTATATCCAGGATTTCATCTTCAGGCCAGTTATATTGCTAGGCTTGTAAGTTTATTTATTTTATTTATTTAAGGTTTGTGTATGCCGTCCCATTACTATAAAAATCTCAGGGCATCTTACAGAAAGCAAACTAAAAAAACAGAACCCATAATAACAACAGCAACACACATCTTTAAAAAAAGTATACTGCATCTAAAATAGTAATAAAACAAGGATAAAATCAGCTAATCATTAAAATACTGGGAAAATAAAAAGGTCTTCACCTAGCGCCAAAAAGAATAGAGTGATGGTACCAGGTAAACTTTCCTGGGGAGTGTATTCCATAGTCGGGGCACCACCACTGAAAAGGCCCTTCTCCAAGTAACTGCCCTCCTGATTTCCTTCAAAGAGGGTTCCTGGAGAAGGGCCTCTGCCTCTGATCTCAAAGGGTGGGCTGGAGAAAGTACCATTTTGTCCCAGGTAAATATTTCAGTGTGTGCTAAATTTGCATTACTGTCCTGATTGAGGAAGGAGTGGCTTCAGTGGGTGGCTGAAGCCTGGTGCTGCAAAAGGAATTTTCCTGGCATGCTTGGGCAAGGCCGCAGCAACTCTGAGGAGGAGATAAGCCTGATGAAGCTTCAGTTGCTTGCCCTCCTCTGCCCTCTCTCTGCATTAAAAATGCAGACAGGTATGCGAATGGGAGAGTGGACTTGGAACTGAGTATTGACGGAGACCAGAAACAGAGTGATTTATCCACCCATGTTCCAAAGGAAAGCCCAACACTCCTGCTCAGTGGAAAATCCAGGGAATTATGAGAACAGCAAAGGAAATTTGGAAAACCAGGCAAAATTCTCACACTTGCCCTTCCCCCTAATTTTCCACTCTTCAGTGCAGAGGGGGGAAACTGGTCTTTGTTCCAGGTCTGTTGAATTAGGATCATTAAATTAGGCCCTAAGAAGTACACAGAAATGCTGTCATCCATTCATAGATCGGTCTATGTTCTTAACAATACAGTAGTGCTGTGGTTTGGATTGTGGGTATATGTCTAATTTCAATGTCAGCAATCTTTCTAGGGAGGTTGGTCTGTGAAGTGAATTCCCTAGGAGAACTGGTGATAATTCCATGCATAAATAATAATTTGCAATTAGCTCTTAAAAAAAGAAAAGAAAAAAGATTCATTGATCTGAACATGGATGCCACAGTTTTAAGCAGGCCCTGGAGGATGCTAACAATTTTATAACACTCAGCTCATGCCGGGAATATCAAAAAATGAGTCCCCTCTGACATGAGCGTCTTTTGTTTAGCGCTGTGAAAGTCAGCTCCCGCATTCTCGCTTCAGGATTTATTGGCACCAAATAAAAGTTTGGAGAATGGGAGAGCTGGATTTAGGGTTCCGCTGTTGGGAAAGGATAATATGTAGGATGGTTATCTAGCCAAGCAATGAAATAAAACCCTGAGGGTATAGCACAATTAACACATTTTTCTACAGATCCCTGACTGAGAGCACAGGCAATGGATTGGTTTATAATATGGTGCACACAAGGCCAAAAGTCAGGAACCCCAACTCCACCTTTGAAGGAGAGCTTCTTACAACATAACTAAGCTCTGCCTGTATACATTATCATGTGTTTGCTCTTTTGGCCTTTCCACTACCCTCTCTCTGGGATGACAACCTCTGGAAGGATTGACTGCCTGGGTCCTTGCTGGGTGTGAGGAAAAAGTTAATCAAAGCTTCTGTAGACCACCAGGTTCATCTTCCTGAGATATAGTGATCAGTTTTATATTTTATATTATATTTTATATTCTGTGCACCCCTACTTAGTAGGGGTGCTTCATATTTTGCTTCTATGCACTGCATTGGTGAGTGGGTTATTGTCAATGTGGCCAGCAGCCTTAAAGACCTGTTCAGGGAAGAGTTGTAACGCACCTGGCATGCCTATGGTTCTAGGTTCCATGTCAGCATCTCCAGGTAGAACTACAAATGCAACCGGCATGAAACCAACGAGACAACCATACTGGACCACAGAGGCTAGTGGTCCATCTCAGTCCCTAGGAATAACATTTGCATGCACTGATTTACATTTCTAGATGCAGATGGGCTGGGAAAGCAGGCTAGAGAAGGGGGTGAGGTGTGTTGCAAATATCGTTTGGGTTTGTCTCCTGATAACTCAAGGATAGTAACGAATCGGTGGATCCTGATAACACAGGAGATGGTTACCTAGACTGAGGCAGATTACTGGCCTTCCTAGTTTAAGCTTCATTATAGTTTTAGCTTTCCAGAGTGTCAGACATGAGTTTTATCCAGCTTTCCATGAAATATCGCAGGTTGAATCATGGATATATTGCATGCAAAGCCACTGAGCCATAGCTCCCCTAGAGAGTTATTCAGTAACCCCTTTTTGAACAAAGGATACCCATTTAGCCAGTGAAGTGCAGTCCAAGCTGAAGCTGAAGTACTTGACTGTCACCATGCATGTTTTCCGTGCTCTGTACACCCATTTCCCTTCTTGTGGTGCTTGAAGACACAGTCAAGTATCTGTAGGAGTTTTCTTTGAGAAAAGGACTCCCATTTCCAAGTAAGGCCTCCATTCTTGGGTAGTTCTGTGAAGTGCTTTATCTTTTCAGCTTCAGCTGTTGGACTGAAGCTAAGATTCTTGCATTTGTCATCTGAAAGCATTGCAAAAACATAGTTACTGATCCTCCAGGTCTTTGGGGCATCTCTCTTCAAGAAACTCTGGCTGATTCACATACAACATATTTACCTTGCTCTTTGGGTATCTCCTGTGATGATCCTTTAGCTCCTGGCTTTAGGACTCCATGTATTGCTAAATATTGCAGAGCCGTTCCTCTGGCCAGACTTAATGTTCTTCCATCCCAAATGCTTTTCGGCAGGTACTCTAAGGATATGCCCTTGTAACAGAATATATAAAACATGTCCTTCTCTTTTGTAACTTTTATCTGGGAGTTAGGCAGCAAACTAGCAGGAAGATCAGTCCAATTTTATATTAAATATTTGATGGAAAAAAACAATTCCAACCATGTTACTGATGGTAGCTAAACTTATATCTGTAGCAGTGAGAACAAGAGAATGACTCACAATATGCTATTTGAAGCTGGAAGGATCATATCTAGGCCCACTCAGGATTTTTGGAATACTATGTAATTGCCCACAAGATATACTTGGAATCTGCTAGTCTTTAGATTCTGCTGCGCTGCATATTTTTATTCATTTTGGGGTCTATTGATTGACTTTCTTTGTTAAACTCCTGGCCATTATTCCCTTCTACCCATTCCTAAATGAGGAAATTCCAGAGCTTGTGGGCAGCTCATAAAGTCCCATGCTACACATTGGGACATTGTTGTCTGACTGAGGAAGACCCAGGCAACACTGGCAAGTAATTTTATATTTAAAAAAGCTCTTTACTAACAGCAGAGAGTGAACCTTTCTCAAGATGGGAACAGCTGCCAGTCATCATTCACATGAATTTATACATTTAGCTTTTTGCAGATTAGTAACAGAAAATGTCATACCAGAAAACATTCAAGTACTTCTGTACATGGTTATCTTGACCTACACTTCCTTTTAGGACATCTGGTGTCAAAATATCTGCCTCCAGGCTTATCTTTACACATTCTGATCTTCTTGACAGAGGTTTATTATATATTTTCGGCCCTCTTGTGTCTCTCTGATAGAACACTACGTAAATGACCTTGTTGTTTGGCCATCAGGAAAAGATTACATTTTTCAGAGAGTATGAGTGAGAACAGAGACTTGGTGATAAACAAATTAACTATCTATCCTAATGTGATGGAAGGTGGAATGAATACACCCAGTAAAAATTTGCTGTCAATATCATTATAATCTCCTCTACTTCTGATTTACCATTTCTGAACATGGAGACAAATCAGTACCACCTACACACAAGAGGGAGACTTGGGGGAAGTACAAACAGTACATTGCAGGATGGCATCTCAGAATCAGCCCAATGAGGACCGAGTATCTTCTGTGATCACATGGTGCTGATGAACATGGAGGGGAAATGGAATGGTTTGCCTGACATCCAGAACGAGAAATGTCCATACTGAAATATTTTGTTGTAGAACCCACTTGTACTATCTCCTTCAGTGAACTTTGTCACGCAAACCCTACACATAGTAACGCTCTCAGAAACAGAATGGGACAAACTACCAAAAGAGGCACAGGCTGGCTTCCCAACTCTTCATGTGGTCACCACATACTCAGCACTGATTGTGGCTAGCTGTGGATGTGACATGGAAGTCATAACCGTCACTTTCTTCCTTGGCTAAAAGGGGGCAGGTTGAGGCCCAAAACACTGAATATTTTGCTTTGCATCGCAGGGTCTGCAAGGCCTGGAGACTTGCTACTGGAGCTATTATTTTAAAGGTACAGCCAGCTAATTAGCCTCCTTGAATTGCTGGAAACTCCAGTCCCCTTACACCTGTGGGTTAATTTGGCCCTATTCCCTCTGAATTCCTGACTGTGGCAGTTCTGCCCAGTCAGAGTCCAGGAGGTGAACGGATTCGTGCTGATACATAGCCAATAAGGTTGGACTGCACGGTGATACTGAAACTATACTAAAAATGGCTAGTAGTTTACATGACCCTCTGAATGGTTATCTACTGACAACCATCATGAGGCATTTATTTAGTTATTTATTTGAATACAGGCTCGCATGCTTAAAAAAGCCATCAAGGCAGTGATTGCTGAATTGCATTTAAAGTGTTGGTGTTGCTGCTTTCTCTCTCTCTCTTGCTCTAGAGAGTTACTGTAATTGTGGGGGACATGAACGAGTCCAAGACTGCAGGGAGGGTAAGTTAACACATGCTACCAGTGCTGTAATCCTGACCAGTCGCAGCAAAGCCTATGGAGTGAACGTAGCAAGAAGCAATGGCAGATTTGCTTCTGAAGCAAATAGCAATTTGGGAGCAGCGGGATCCCAATCCTGATTCCTCCTCTTGCAATTATACTTAAAACAACAACATGTATACACCCCCCCCCCCAATAGCATCTAGGCTATTTTAAATGCAATCACAAATTTAACATATTGTGCATTATGGAGCTTTCGGTAATACATGCCAATGAATTCGGCTTCTCCCAGTAAGTGTGCAGGCATGAAAAGCAATCTGTGAAAACCAGCACAGAAGCTCAGTCAAATAGTTGCTTGAATAAATGACAGTGGGTGGACACTATCTGAATTCGTGAGGCTTGGTGTTTTAGGTTTGGGGCTAAGCCTGTAGAAGTTCATTTACTAGAGCAATATACAAAAGGCAATTAAATTTTCTAGTCTTTATCCTGCAGTACTCAGCTCATGAACTGTTAAAGAGAAACTGTTCTGTATTTTTATCCTGATGTAACAGAATGAAAAGGTGGAAAGATCCCTTGGTACAAATTCACCATCACTATCTCCATAATCTCTACTTCAATGAGCTCCATCCAAGTGCGAAAATGAAAAATTTTAACCTGCCAGGCATCAGTGGCAGGCTGAAATGAAAAAATTGAAAGTTAATAATGGCAATGCCTCCTAAGAAATTGCTGGCCAATTTAGCGCTGGGTGTTTTTGGTCCAAGGTCATATTTTGGTGTTTATTTTTATTTATTTTTGCCATTGCAAATCCAGAACAAAGAAGTGGCCGGTAAGTTTTCAATGCTCAAGGTTATCTGATGTCTAAAATAAGCGGTGCTTCCAGCTTTATTTGCTTAAAGTGGGCAGAGGAATCCTTTTCACAGCAATGAAGTGGAGAGTCTGTGCTATTCTTTACGGTAATGATAAAGTCAATGGAACATAAAATCTGAATGGGAGGGGAAGGAGAAAGAGAGAAGGGAAAGATCTGAATTATGTCTTCTAAAGCAATATTTCACCTTCACAATGGACATCAGATAATATATACCTGACAGCACAGTTTAGAAAGTACAACTTCTTTAGCTACTGCAGAAAATGACGATTCCATTCAGCAGTAGGCTATTGCAACTTTGAGTGCTTCTACGCTGCCTGTTAGCACAATCGGGGTACATAAGCTGCTTAATTTGCCCCATAAATTAGGAATGGGCAACTTGTAGCCCTTCCAGGTATTTTGGCTTACCTCTTCTGTGATCCCTCACCATTGGCTATGGTAGCTTGGACTGACAGGTGTCATGAGCTAAACCTTCTGGAGGAACACAAGATGCTCACCCTTGCTAGAAAGCCATACATTTACTTTGACACAACATGTCTTCGTAATCATATTCTTCACAGTCTCAGAATCACGGTCAGCCTTTTGTAGTAGCCTCTGTGTTCGGGGCAAGTTTTTGATGGTCACTTCCAATCGCTGTGTATAGGTGTGAAAGCTGGACAGTGAAGAAAGCTGACAAAAAGAAAATAGATGCATTTGAAACATGGCACTGGGGGAAAGCCTTGCAAATACCCTGGACCCACAGAAAGACGAACCAGTGGGTCCTAGATCAAATCAGGTCAGAAGTTTTCCTAGAACCAGTTGACGAAGCTGAGGCTGTCATACTTCGGACACTTCATGGAAAGTCAAGTCTCCCTGGAGAAGACCATCATGCTAGGGAAAGTCACAGGCTGAAGAAGAGGAAGACCAAATAAAATATGCCATAAAAGAACTGACAGCCTTGAATTTGGAACAGCATAGAAGAGATGTCTGGATAGGAGATTGTGAAAAGCTTTCATCCATACGTTCACCATAAGTCAGGAATGACTCAATAGCACATAACAGCAACAATTCCCAAGTTTTGGAATATCTTACCTGCTTTTTCTTGCTTTACACGATGCTTGCATGCATCTCTCTAGAGGAGTTAGTTGAACATAAGCCGTAGTTAGACTTTGCTGGTACATAGAGCATCTATTCCTGACTTGGAAGGTTGCATCCTTACGCGGAGAGTTCCATGGAGAATCATCAGCTACCCTGGGAATACCATAAAAGGTGAAATGCAAAAGTCTTGCAGAAATAAATGAACAAATAAATACACTCTGCCATTCCATATGCAGAAGTCCCAACTATGTCCCATGCAGCTTGTCTGGTTCAGTATTGTTTACCTGAACAGCAGTATTTGCATTTTCCAGGTGGGTGTGTTTCCCAGCTCAACCTGGAGGTGCCAGGGACTGATCAGGAACCTCCTCCATGAAAAACATGAGCTCTACCATTGGACCATGGTCCAACAAAATAAACTATTGGGGCAATGGATATTCCAAACATTTGAGTGACTGGTTAAGAATATCTGCATAGCAGACCTTAATCATAACCAAAGCCTATCCATCGAACGCATATTCTATGTCCCTTTGTTGCATGGACATCCTGAGGGTCCTCCAAGCAGTGGCTGAGCCTGTGCATTGAGGCAGAGGTAGAAGAGTCATTTCCTAGTATTCCCTAGCTCAGAGGAGGAGCATCTGCTTTCTGTGCAGCTTCAGTCCCTGAAATATTCAGGTAGGACAAGGGCATCTAAAACTTGGTCTGAAAACCTGGAGAACTACTGCCAGGCAGTCTCAGCTGTGCTGGGCTAGATGAACGAAGACCTGTCTGACCCAATATAAGGCAGATTTCTAACCTCCTATGCCAGCCACCTTATATGTACAATCTCAAGGAGACCTTGTACTTCAGTGCCTAGCTTGAAGTGCAGAGGTGCTCCCACTTCTCTCTCTTTTATGTAGCCTGTAAGCAGCTTTCCCACTCCATTGCTAACAGGCTTTGGGTTGTTTGGCTTCTGAGATCCGATGAGATCACAGCTTGAGGGCTTTTAATTTTCCTAGCTGTCATATAATATAGCATATCAAGTCAGTTCCAAAGCCCAAACCTAATGCACACTGCAATGAAGCCATGCATGTATCGATCAATATGTATTAAAGTGTATGTAAAATTGGGAATAGTGGGGAGCAACCTCCTAAATATTAGCAGTCTCTTGACAACTACTGTCCATTTCTTTTCCTTGTCTCTTTTTCTTGGAGCAAAAGTTTAAAAGTTCTTAGTCTTCAGATTTGCAAGACTTGTCTGCACTTATTAGATCATCTTGATGCCAGCAGCTTTCTTCCTTGGCAAAGATGGCCCTTGCCACTTAGTTAGGTTAATCGGCTGTGCCCTTGTGAAGGAACAAGATTACATCTCTAGTGACCCAGCAAGGCACTGGGTGAAGGCTGAATGGGCGACTGAATAAGAAAGTTCAACCTCAGTTCATTACTTGCCTTGTCAGTACTTTTTAATTTTCTCCTTGTAACTGAACTCTGGGCTGCTTATCAAGTCCTCAGTCTTGGTGTGCAGTGTTACCCTGAACTGCGTACCTGGTGTGCTCCTCAGTCTTGGTGTGCGGGTGCAGACCTGGCTAATGAAGGCTTGAGACAGCCTGCAAAAGTAGGTGAAGATCAAGACAGTCAATATTTACAGGATCCTTCAAGAGGACTAGAGGATTAAAGGTTTTGCCTCTGAAAGGGAAGGTTTCAAGAGCCAGTGCTTCTGTGGTTACCAGACTCAATGGCATTATCAGCTCTGCAGCAAAGATCCATTTATTCCAAAGGCTTGAAATTATTTGCACATTAGTTGAGAAAATTAGGATCACTTGCCAAGAAGAGGGAAAAAACGTACCCAAGACACAAGTTTTCTGACAAAGATTCTGGCAATTTCTCTTTTCAGTGGTGCTCTGTGAATAATGTTGCAAAACAAGACCTTCTCTGGCTCCTCTTTTTAAAGATGTCAATCAGCACTGAGACTTAGATGCAGAAAACCATGTCTTCAGAGAGTGAAGAAGGGAGAAGTAATAGGATGGAATATATGGTGTCAAGGGAAAAGGTCATAAATGCAAAACAAATAAAATAATGCAGCCAGCTTTCTCCTTAAGCTAAAGTCAACGGTGTATGCTAAATCTGATGCAAGCATGGCTTTCTCCTTTGAGGCAGCTCATGGGTGGGCATGTCAGAATCTTAGATGTATTCTTTGCAGGTTAAATGGGTAAAGTTCTCTTTTTGAAGTAAAACCATTGATTATGTTAAAGAAACTTGCATTCCTTCTGTATATAGGAGGTTTCATGAGCCTGCTCTAGGGCCAAACAAGGACGGAGGCCATGACATAATCATTAGCCATAAGAACCAAGTTCTTAACTCTCTGCCTTGTACACACTATGCCTGAGGACCAATGTGATGTAGAGCAGGGGTCTCAAACTCAACTTACCTGGGGGCCGCTGGAAGTAGAGTCTGGGTGAGGCTGGGCCGCATCAAGTATTCCACCCCCGCGGTGGTGGTGGGCCGCTCATCCCACGGCCGGCCTGGGCACCGCCGGTGCTTTCAAGGCTGCAGGGCCCCTCCCCGTGCCCCACCCGTCCCGGCAATTGGCCCGGGGGCCGCGAGGTTGAGACCCCTGATGGAGAGGACAGAAATATAGCCTTAAGATTATTCTGGCCATGCACTCTACATTGCAGAAAACAACCCTCTTCCAAAGGAGAGGATAAGTCTCTATGTGAACACATCCATAGGAAGCCTTGGACATGGCTGCCACTGGAAGGAGCCACTATTCCTTCTTGTGCCTACTGAATTTCTTTTCCTACCATGGGAAAAAGCATGGGGGAGCATTTGGCCCTCACTCCACTAGAGTTCTCTCACCCAGCATATAAAATACCATGCACAGAGACAACAGCTTTTCTATGAGCTCTCATGTCAGCCTGTTGTGATATCAGGGAAGGTTCTTGAAATAGGGCAACATGCACTTTATATCTGCAGGCAGAGTGGACAAAGCAACGGTGAGGGAATGGAATTGAACATGCTGAAGCAAGATGGCAGAGCAAGTTCTAGAGAACGTCCATGAGGACCACTTAGGCTGATTTGGACCCATTACTGGCTCAAAAGCCAGTCTGGAATGAGTCTAGAATGAGTCCTTCAAGAGTGCCTGTATCATGACACTCTCAAGCATCTTCCCTAAGAATGGAGTATCCATGGCTGAGTAGCAGTGGTGACATACTGTTGGTTCCAGAATGGGGTTCTTCAGGATGGGTTGCCTACTGCCTCCATGCTGCTAGCAGGAACCACCCTTTCATGCAAAGATGCACTCCCTGGACCCACCCTTCCCTCAGCTGGCTTTTACTAGCCAGGAAGGGCAAGGATTGAGAGGGCAAATGGTCAGCTGCATTGCTGCAAGCACCATGGCCATGACACTGGGCGGCAGCAACTGAAGTTGCTGCCCCAAAATCAGGCAGAAGGTGGTGTGTAGAGTTGTGATGAAGCTCTGTAGGCTTTGACTATTTTGCATTCAGGGATTTCCTCTTGTATTTCACCCTGTCGTAGAAAGCAGGCCAAGCCCATGAACACTTTTGGAAGGAAGGTTGTGCAGCCATCCACCTTCTTCCGTGTCTCATGCAGTAGCTCAGACAAAGGCTGTAGCATGTGGTATGGAAGAAGGGTGCTGCTTATCCAGTGGGACTTGACTCCTGGTAACTGCTGCCTGGGCCAACTTGCCAGGAAGTCAGACTCATGGCCAGGGCAAAGTGGACCAGAGTCCAGGGAGTCAAGCCCAGGGGATGTGACAGATTCCCACCCACAACATATATTCCTCACACATCCCTAGTGGTGTCAGACCTGTACTGGGACTGTGCTAGCAAGTGCACTAAGTTCACTTCTGAACAGAGTGATTTTGTCCTCGAGATTTGCTAAAGGGTCACAGCAGCTCCAGGACCAGAGCTCTATTCAGTGGGGAGAGTCCTGTGCCCATCTGAAAGTGCTCTTCTGGCCAGCTACATGAGGATACAACCGAGGTAGCAAAATAAGCCTTGAGTCCTGTCTGGCGTACTTGGTTCTTTTATTTGAGCCTGGCGTTATTTGCACTCTAGCCTGTTTCACTGGTTGTAGCTCTCCAGGCCCAAGGAGCACAGTGGGCTTTACAGGGCTGGTGAGGAGACTTGGGTGCAGTCAAGGCAATGGCGCTCCTCCTGTTCTGCAGCAAGACTAAGCTCATCAGCTCTTTGCACTATAAAGATCCCCCACATGGGCTTTCAGAAATCATAGGATTCAAATAATCTCCTGGGGTAAACAGTCTAAATGGATCTCCTCCTGCTCCCTCCAGGCTTATAGGAAAGAAGTAAAGCTGTGAGTGCACATCCCACCAGGAAATGATCTGGCTGCAATGATGGGGTTACTCCCTCCATTTTCACCCTTCCTAAATACTTGTTACTCAGCTTGGAGCAAGGACCAGATCAAGAGTAAGCCCTGCTTCATGAGTTGGGCTGATGAGAAAGTGAGACAGCCTAAGGTTGTCATGGAGGCCATAAAGTTCCAAGCTGGAGCACCAGCGATAGTCTCAGCAAAGACATGAACATTGCCTAGAACCACTTCCCTGGTGCTGTTTAATGGCTACATGAAGCCGCTGGGAGCAGCCATTCGGGGATATGGAGCCAGGTACATGGATGGCACACACCTCTACCTCTCTTTGACACTGAATCAGGTGATGCTGTGCCAGCCCTGGGACAGCACCTAGATCTGGCAATGGGATTGATGAGGCCAATAAACTGTAGCTAAATCCTGGCGAGAAGGAAGCCCAAGAAGAAGTGGCTTCTGAATCTGGGAAATATACTTAGTGCCTATCTCAGATGGTTTTTCTCTTCCTTGAAAAATCAGGATCGAAGGCTGGGGTTACTCCTAGATTCAGCATGGTTGTGGGGATCCTGTTCCCATTTCCACCTCTGGAATGCCGCCCCAAAACCAAACTCATGCCTCGGGCTGCAAGAGGTTTAATACCCCTGTAGTATATGTAATTTATGTAATTGTATAGCTATTTATTTGCATTGGAAGCTGCCCCAAGGCTTTTGCAAATGGGGCGGCATAGAAGTATTCCAAATAAATAAATAAATAAACACTGTGTGTGGCTCTGTAGAGGGTATGTTAAGAATTGCAGAGAGGGCACATGAAGGATGCTATGGATATGCGTTAGCAGCATCAGCATCAGCGTCAGGTCATACGAGTATGCGAAAGGCACTAGCTTGAGTCATTTTGAACCCTGTCTTAATTCGGAAACACCCCTCCCAGCATTTGTACTTCACATGAGCACTCAGTACTGTAGTAGGAGGTGGAATTCGTGCAGACCAGAAAGGTGCTCTATTTTGTATTCCATTGCATCCTGCCTGCTTTGCTTTATGATGTTTACACTAAGGATAGCTTTCGGGTACAGAAATATGGAATCATCAGTTTCGAAGGAAGGATAATAGAGTCCTGGCTTTCCCTCCTGAGACATTTTTAAGCAAGCTCTTTACGTTCCACCAGAGCTTTTGATGGCAGAGTTAGGAGATGGTGTTACATTTGAAAACAAGGTCCAAACGCTAACAATAACCGAACGTCATCAAGATTGACTACACTGAACTTGCCGGATGAGGCAAAAACTGATAAAATACTAATCCTATCTCGTGGGATTTCACTCCCTGCTGGAACTAATCTCATTAAGTTAAACCACCTGAGGCTTAAGAAAGAGACATACACTGCCATGAGAAATTATATTTATTCCAACTGAGAAAAAGAGAAGGGAAAAAGCACAAGTTTATACCTTGCTTTTGACTTTGCCAGTCTTGAATTATCAGGTCATTCGTATCCCTTGGGAAAGTTATGATATCATCTAGCTGCACAATTGTGTATCTTGTCTAAACATTGGTTACACGCCTCCTCAATTTCATGGTTTGCCCTCCCACAATCCATTTTTAACCATTCCATTCTGAAATATTTCCTAAAGAAAATAACTGTTGGAAACCTAATACAAGCAAATGGCAACTGATTACTTAGACATCGGATCTTCCTTTCAGAATAAAAGCTAACCTTTCCTTGAATTCAAATGCAGTATGAAATATGCTTTGTCATTTGGCCACAAGTCCTGGGAGAGGAAGAGGGGAATAAACTCAGTATTGTATAGTGATTATAATGGGGATTAAAACTATTACAAGAAAATTAACTGTTACTCTCAAGCTAACATTTATGATTTCTCACAGGCTGTTCTGTTATGTATTTTTATGCTTTATTTTGTTTTGTACCAGTGCACACCATACTTAGTTCTTGCATCTGAACTAACTTCTTGTTGAAACAGAATTGCAAACCAGTTTGAAAGAGTTCCAGTAGCATCAAACCTTGTGTTGTCACTACACTTGAACTGAAATGTAGTGTTGGGTATAGTGGGAGAAAAAACCATTAAAGTACCATCACAATTACGGCCTTGCTATTACAAAAGCAACGTTTTTTGTTGTTGTTGTTGTTTCATTTCATTTCTGGTTTGTCTCCAGAAGCCAGCTCTTTCGGAACATGTTGAGTTAATAGATGGTATTTCAGGATCAGTCAGAAGCTGTTGTGGACCAATTAAAGTTAAAAAGAGAGAGGGAGAGAACTTAAAAACCACCTTTTCTATGTCCGCTCAATAACTTAGGTATTTGTTGCTGAAAAACAGAATGTTAAGGCAAACGATGGAACCGCTATCACTGATTTGCTAGGAAAAATGTGAATCAGACATAATTTAACTGCCTGGAAAATGAACATGACCTATGATATCAGAAGCATGTGGCCTCTGTATAATAAAGTGATTTCTGGATGAGGTATTCAGCATATTTATCAACACTGTGCAATTTGAGCAGTCTAAAGTTAATGTCCTTGTAATGGAAGTCCCATTGGAAGCCAGCACTGAGGCTGTTTGTTTGATCTGCAAATGCAGTGTTTTCAAAACTTTCTGTCTTCACAGGAGTCCTTTCCACACTGGTGCATCTGCTGAGAATGCTGCTCAAAGTTGCATTCTCAGTACAAGCAAGACCTCACCATGGCTTTGCACTTGTCTGCAACATCCCCAGTGGACTCTTGCGGCTGTGCATTGGAGGGGAAGCTGGGTCACCCAGTGAGGCTTACATAAAAATAACAAATAGTAAGGTTTGCAGTTTCACGACATTGATTTTTCTCTCAGAGAAGAGATATGCTTTGATAAGCTTCTGAGGAACTCCAGGGTTCCTAAGAACACAGCTTGCAAACCACTGAAAATGTGGGACTGTAACAATGCTACAACTCAGAATATATAATAAATAGACTATTAGGTGTTTGAGGTTTTGCAGGTTTTTTAATACTATTATTTAAGCCAAGCCAAATGGCAGATGTGATATAAAGCCAGCTTCTTGGACTGATCTACTTTGCTGAAATAAGCTTTTGTTTATTTCTGTTGTTGCTGTGAAATTAAAATGTTGGCGTAAAAGGAAATATGAAATATGATCCTGATCCAACATAAATCCAACATTTGGAGTCAAAAGGGGATTTTCCCTTGATGAGCTGCTCTCTTTTCTCTCTCCTTTTTTGTCCTGCCTGTTTCTTCCATTCTGCCTTTTCTCTGATACCACCTTTCACACACTGACTGGTTTCAGACAACATGGTTCTTGTTGACATTGTAGGTTGTTGTCAAGTGTGGGTTGTTGTGTTTTTTGAACCCAACTGCAACCACAAACCATGATGAACAACGCACAATATATAACTAAACAACAAGACATGGTTTTCTTCATGGGTGTTTTGTAGTGAATAAGCCAAGTCTTGTTAGAACAGCTGGGCTCAAACCTCAGTTCAGGAACTGTCCATGATGCAGCAACATCCCACATTTAACCCATGCTCAGCCTTAACTATTGGTTGTTGCGTTTCCTAACACAGCCACTGTGTGATCCTAGACTGACTGAGACCCCATGGTAGGTGAGATTGCATTGTAATGGTACATGGCTGATCAGATTGGCTGTCCAGTGTTCTCAGTGGTGGCAAATGAGCAGAACTGCTGTTACTGATGGATCAGGAAAAGAAATGTGTTTCTTTGCTGTTGTGGGAACAGAGTGAGGATTCCCATTTGTGCATGCAGTACTTGGAGAGCAGTTTAACTCATGGTGTAGGAATGCATTGCAAAACTTGACAGCCTTGCTCCACACAAGGAGCAAGGCTTTTCAGCTGTAATGCTTTCCACACCCTCCCATTGTGTAGACACAGGCCTTTACGAATGGGCTGCAATTTTGTGCTTAAATCCCAAGTATATATACATTTGCTTTTTAAAGAAACCATTTCCACAACTCAAACAAACTAACAAAGATTAATGCCTGGGAAATCCAAGATCTTTCACCAAAGGCAGCATGCCAGGCCATTCTCGCAAAGTCTCTGATCATACACTCGGATAGTGGTAGAATACAGAATATTTACCTGACCACACCCTGACCAGCATTTGTGTGTGTGCACATGCATGTCTATAATAAAGTCTATGTCTGTGTCTATGGACCACTGGAATACAGAATGCAATGTTGATTGTATGAATCTGCTCTCAGATCCGAATCTCTTTAGAAGGGGAGTTCCTGGGAGGAAAGTGCACAAGGGAAAGAAAAGGTTGGATGAGGGAAATATCAGCTTCTGGACAGTCAGAAACAATGAAAACACACATACTTAATTGTAACTCTGCTGTTTCGACAGGTGCTTTTAAAAAAATCAGACACCATCTGAAATAGGAGGGAGGTAGAGGGAAGGCAAGCTGTGGACACTTGATTATTCCATGAAGTGCACTCGTACAGCTTGTGCATTCTGGGCAGGCCAGAGATTTCATTTTCTGCAGTAGAATTGCTTACTGAGTAAGATAACTCACATACCAGCAAAACGGGTTGAATTGTGCTAGAAGATAATCAATGCTCCGGACTATTTGCATTACTAATCTACAAATGCTAAGTTGTGGTTTTCTTAAATTATTATTAGAAGAGGACAAGATGAGCTGGGAGTAGGGTGCAATGGACTAGGAAATTGACGTAGGGCAAACCTGAGGTTTTCTGCACATCAATTACTCCCCCCCCCCCCCACAAATTAGGGGAATGGGAGGCTAGGAGTGAACAAGCAGAGGTGAAAAAAGCAGTCTTGGAGTGGTCTTAACACAGAATCTCATTAAAGCAGCTGCCAGAGTTCTTCTCTTTTGCCATCACCTCCTCGATTCCATAAGAGGCGACTGTCGTTTTGAGTGAGCGTCGTGCCAAAGAGGCATTTACAAATAAATGAAAAATGTCACAATTGATTTGGCTCCTTTTGGAGGACTGCATGTCAGCGTTGTCACAAACTGTCTTTGTTACTTTCTCTTTCAGTTTTCTCAGGTGGACATTGGAAAATAGCTTTTGATGGTTTGGACCTCTTAAATTTGACCTGGGTGAGTTCTTTTTCTCTGACCTTTTGTTTACTATCTAATTAACAATTTGGGGCTGCTGAGAAGGTCTTCTTTTGCTTTTCCCAGGTCTTGATTCTTTTGGGGCAAACCAAGAAAAAACAATATTGTCCGTAACTACTTTAGAGTGACAGTCCTTCTAATAAAAATGTTACCAAAAGGATAAGAATATTCCATAATGGGTGTTCTTCTTATTTTGATGCATTAAAGGTTTTATTTATGGAATATTACAAACACCAGCTCTTTGATAATCACATTGGAGCCTTTAATCTTCTTGAATGTGCAATATTAAGGTTCTTTAAATCCAATTATTAGCAATTCTTTTATGGCTCATTTTCCTATAGAAAGAATGTTTCATACATTTTATGCCCATAAAAATGCTGAAGGACAAGCTGTATTTAAATCTGTCTGTGAACAGAAAAGAAAGATATATTTTCATTCAGAGAAGAGGCACTCATTTGGATACCATGACCCCAAGCTGTTTAGGGCTTTAAACGCTAGTGCTAACACCTTGAATTGACCTCAGTTGGTATCCAGTGGAGGTGGTAGAGAATTGACATTATGTGCTCATATCTAGAGGACATTGCTTTGCTCACATCACATGGAGGTTATATCCCTCTTGGAGCCCACCTGAGAAAGTTTTCAGTGTAGTGGCTCCATTTCTATGGGAGTTCCTGCCTCCGGCTGGTGGCTCCATTGTCAGTGGGGCTTATCTCTAAGTTAGAGTACGGCAGTGCACCCCATGTGAGGCTGTTCTTGCAGATGGTCCAGAAGCTGCAGCTGGTACACAATGTGGCAGCCAGATTAATAACCACGGCCTCTAGGTCTCAATACAGAAGACCAGTTCTGACTGCTTGCACCGGCTCCCTGCATGCTTCCAGTCCCATTTCAGGGTGCTGCTCTTGACCTGTAAAGCTTTCATGACTTAGGATAGCAATAGCTGCTGGAGCGCCTCTCCCGGCCATGATCTACTTGGACGCTACGCTCAGCACCTGGGGCCTTCCTCAGAATGCCAACTCTGAGGGAAGCTTGGAGGGTGGGCACCATGGGGAGGGCTTTCTTGGGGGTGCCCCCCATCTATGGAACAGCCCTCTCACCATGGCCTGGGTGGTGCTGAATCTGTCATCCCTTTGATACCAGGCTAAGATGGCCCTCTTTTTAGAAAACTTTAAAGACTTCTTTGGCCATCCTGGGGCTTGAGGGAGACCATCAATTGTTTTGCAGACCCCTTCATTAAGCAACCCTTTGCTATAATCTGTTTTTAGCATCTGATTTTTAGCTATTTTAACCTTTTTTTCTGGGTTTTATGATAATTTAATTGTATTTTTATTGACTGTTTTTATGAAAGGTTGTAAACCACCCAGACACCTTTGGCTATGGGGCAGTATAGAAATAAAT
Organism: Varanus komodoensis; assembly: GCF_004798865.1. Taxonomy (NCBI): domain Eukaryota; kingdom Metazoa; phylum Chordata; class Lepidosauria; order Squamata; family Varanidae; genus Varanus; species Varanus komodoensis. The sequence goes on along the minus strand of NW_025335727.1, from coordinate 6,189,935 downwards.
AAATAAATATGATGATGATGATGACTGCTGTGCATTTTAGTCTGACTGCTAAAGGAGCCATCCATGGTGCTGACACTATCCCGAAAGTGCCTTTAGAACCATGGATAGCTCCTTAGAAGCTCAAGCAACATATGAAGCAGATACCCAGCATTGAGAATATTGGAACTGCCAGTATCTACATCTGGAAAACAGGCCGGTCCCAACACTGCACTGTATTTATTCATTCATTTATTATATTTCTCCTTTTTTCTGCAAGGAACGCAAGGCAGTGTACATAATGGTCTTCCTCCTCTTAATTTTATCGTCACAAGAACAACCCTGTGAAATTGGTTGGGCTGAGAGGCAGCAACTGTCCCAAAGTCAACCCATGAGATCCATGACTGAGTGGGGCTAGAACCCGGATCTCCCAGTTCCCAGCCCAGTGCTCTAGCTGCCATGCCATGCTGGCTCTCAGCTTAAGGGGACTTCAGCACCTGCTGAAGATGTATTTGTTTTGGGAAGCCTTCCTTGCTCATGAGTTATCATTTTATATTTTATTTATTTTTATTTATTAAAACATTTCTATGCCGCCCCTTGCTGAAGCCTTGGGGCGGCTCACAGCACAGAATAAAATACAATAAAATACAAAAATAACAATATAAAACCAACAATATAAAATAAATAACAATATAAAAGAAGTCACCCTGGCCAGATAAGTCATTTATAGTCATTCTGATTTTAATACATCATTTCCATTCTTTTATGTGCCAGTTTTTTTTTCTTTTTATTGTTCTCTTCTCTGGTATCTTTCTATATAGGGATACAAATACTATAAGTAAATAAATAAGCAATACAATTTCAATACAATTGAATAGTGTCTCCCTCGATTACCTCAAGGTACCAGGGAGGGCTCTTTTTTCAATATGAATGGATGAGTCCATTCCGAGAAGAGGATGAAAGCTTATCCCCCTCCAGATGTTTATGCCAACAACTCGCACCAGTTTTAGCCAGCACAGCCCATGCTGAAAGATGATGGGAGTTGTAGGCCAAAACATTGGGTGTCAGGTATAATTTGCTCGTGCCAATTTAGGGACTGTCACTTTGGATTGAGCTTAGAAACTAGTTGAGCTTAGAAACTAATTGCCAATCATCACAGCTGCTTAAGAAGCAATGCATGTCAGAAATTTGGTGTTGGTATTCTAGACAAATAACAGATTCAAAATGCTTTTCATGGGCTTTTCTATAGAGTGCATTAGTTCGAGAGAGTGCCTCTCTATTGTCAATAAAATAGTTTCTTTGTAAAAGAAAGCACATGGAAGAATTACAGAATGGATGAATTTTTTATTTTTTTGTATTGGCTCAAAGAATAATGGTTGAAGAAATTGGAAATTCTTGAGACAGTAACAGTATAATTCTTTGCGTGTTTGTTTGGAAACAAAACTATGTTCAGTGGACCTTATTTCTAGACAGAGGGGTGCAGGATTTCAGCCTATGCTAAGCTACATGAGCAAAAGGGGGCATATTCATCTTTTCCTCTGTTTTTAGCAGCCAAAAGTAGGGGGGATATTTTGCCAAAAGGGAAAAAAAGGACACAATGCAATGAACCGATTCAGAGTTTAGATCGTGTCATTCTGTAGTAGCTCTGTGCTTAAAATGATAGTGTATGGTTGGAAGACATATGATCATCTTTGATGAAGCTAAGCAGGTGTGGGGCTGATCAATGCCTGGATTGGAGAACTCAGAAGTCCAAGCCTGCCATCATGAATTACATGATAGAAACAAGGTGGGATATCAGAAGAAATAAGCCTTATTGTGAGGAATTGTAAAGTATGTTATCACCTTACCTGGTGGAGGAGTGGGCACACCCTACTTCTCTCCCCTTACCCCATCCCTAAACTTATATTTGATGTTGGTGCTCCATAAGACGTTGCACAAGAGATGGCCCGTCTGTGAGATGCTCTTGCCTGTTTTCCCACATGGATAAATGTCCAAATGGTGCTTATGTAACACATGCTCATTCAGCTTAACTGAACATCATCCCATATTCAAACACACATGCTTTTAAAGCTGTCTAATGGAGACTGAATGATTGCACGGCCAGTGCCTTTAATTAAGAACCACCTTGAGCAATCAAGGATCTTTCTTTCTTCCATATGACAAACATATTCTGAAGCCTTAAGCATTGTAATAGAGATCAAAAAACCAAGGCAATTGTGACATAAATACCTTTGGGGAGGGGCAGACTGTACCTTAAATTTAATAATGCTTGTATCATTTTAACATTTCTGCACAGCCTAAAATCTGCTTTCTTTGGGGTTAGCAGTGTAATAGCAATGTATGATTTATTTCCTTGTATAAGGTGGATAACTGTTTGGGGATATGCTGCAGCAGCCATGTACAATTTATATAAGAAAGCAATTCATGTGAAAATTGGCATCTGGGTATTTTTAATTGTCCTCTTTTGTCCCTATACCCTTTTCCTCTCTCTTTATTTTCATTTTTCTTGTAACTACTGGATTGTAAGCCTGGGGCAGGACCTCTGTTGTTTCATTTTGTGTCCAGTCTTTTGCTGCAATGCTGGCAAAAAACAATGAGGATGCTTGGTGTCCTTAAAGACTAACAGATTTTTAATGGCACAATACGCTTTTGTGGACTAAAGAGTTCCCGTGATCAAATGCATCCGATGAACTTTAAAGTCTCTAGTCCACAAAGGGTCACGGTACAGTATGTGTGTTAGTCTCTGAGGTGCTCCAGGAGTGTGGTATAGTCTGATTAGGACTGCAAAATCTTAGGTTCAAATGCTCATTGAGTCTTGAAATTAGTAAGTATCTCTTGCCCTAACCCAGCTCACAGGACATTTCTGAGGATAAAACAGAAAGGGATAGAACGAAAGATCTCAGCCCTGGTGACATGGTTTTCCCATTAGAATTCTTCAGCATCTTCTTCCTAGTGATGTCCATGCGTATGAACCTCTAGAGAAAGGAAGAACAAAGTCTGCAGTGCAAACACAGAGTACAGTACTGTGCTTTGCTCGTTTGGAAGAAACCTCCACTGAGGTAAAAGGGGTTTTTCTTGTGAGCAGCTATGTTTGGAATACCCCTACAAAGACACAAGTTATGCTGCAACGGCTGCATTTTCAGATTGCTTATTTGATCTTTGTCAATTAATGTTCATTTTAAAATGCTTGTTCAGGTATAATTTTTAATTGCTTATAAAATGCATTTAAACGTTTTTATAGCAATGGTTTGATTTTAACAGCCAATTATGGCTCCCAAATAAAGTTTTAATGCCCACAAAGGACCACGGAAATGCTTTTCGGTAGCTTGAAATGAGTGTGTGAGAGTAGGTTCCCTTGGAAGTCAGAGAGAATCTCGTGCTCATAATAATTGCACAGGAAGTGGCCCAGTAGGTGCTGTCTATGTCTTTGACAACATAGCCTCCACAGAGCAGATCTGAGAGAGCCGTGCCTAGAGCCAGTTAAACCTCTTCAGTCATAGCATGGGAAATGTGACCACAGCGATGTGAACGGGCTGTCGGATATGTGCACACTGCTTAAGTAAAATTGCCAAATCAAAAGCAACGCGCATAATACAAAGGGCATCGTGTCGGGATCCTTATACAACTCAAGGCATGTCCATATTGTGAAGGGTGAGGAATTCTATTGCAGCCTTAATTGAATTTCTGTCCAGTCTGACTCCAGGTCTGACTATAATCCACTGGCAATCCTGTCCACCTTAAAGGGCCGAGTGACAAACTGTGGAGAATTCTCCAGCAGGCCTGCTGCCACTTGATTGCTCTCTGTGGTGAATGTCAGCCATACCATTCATGTAAAACAAACAGGCTGGCAGTTTCTGAAAACAACGATCAGCTTTTTCCAGTGACCACACTGCCCGTTCATAATCAACTCCATGAAGGCAGGGTTATTAGAAAATAGTGTTGTCCAGGATATGCAGACTCGGGGAAGGTTTCAGCTTAAGAAACAAAGGCAAGGCGACCTAAGAGCAAGGCTGTCCCAGCCGTGAGATGGAACCAGAGTTCAGTAGGGGGTTATTTCCTGTGCATGCAGGTGTCAGTTCCTGTCAAAGAACTCATTTCTCAAGCTATGAAGAGTTGCTGCCAGCCAGGGAACTCAGTAGTGGCTTGGGGTGAACCTGCCCTGTCCAAACTCACCACAGGACTCCCAAACGAGAGTGGGTTGCAACAGTAGTACTGCCTGGGAAGGCTGGACCGTGTCTCCCATAGCAAGGTGGGGATTGCTGAGATGAGGCTTGTCAGGACTCTGGGCAGATCACTGGCTGACACCCACAAAGAGCAGATGTTTCTGCAACATGTAAAAGCCTTCTGGAAGCTGGCAGGTCAAGACCTGCTTCAAAAAGCTGCCTGCTTCTTAAAGCACGATTAGCTGATTCAGCAGCTGGGGGGTCCTGCATTGTGGAAGAGAGTGAGAAGTGCATCTCGGAGTCTGAGATGCCTGGCAAAACTCATCCTTTGACCTAAAGGTCCCAGAGCTGTAGATGAAGAGGTTCAAGATGGCCTTTTCCGTCTTTGAGGCCTCTTCTGAGGCAGCGAAAGGCTCAAGGCTGATAACATGACAGGACCAACTAATGCAGCTTCTAATGTTCAGTGGCAGAAAACGTGGGGAATGAAGAGGAAATATGATGATAAAGTAGCATGGTTGTGTGTTGTAGGTCTACAGCACTGCCTCTTGAACAAAACCAGATTTTGAAAAAGAGGAAAAGAGTAGTTTTAAAATGATTGATTGATTGATTGATTGATTTATATTCTGCCTTTTTCCTACGAAGGGCTCAAGGCAGCTTACATCATTCTCCTCCTTCATCTTATCCCCACAACAACAACCCTGTGAGGTAGGTTGGGCTGGGAGTCTGTGACTGGCCCAAAGTCACCCAGTTGGCTCCATGGCCGAGTGGGGACTAGAACCCAGATCGTCTGAGTCCCAGTCCCAGCTCTTCGCCACCACACCACACTGGCTCCCAGAGTTTCACTTGCACTGCCCAGAGAGCTTTGGCTATTTGGCAGTATAGAAATAAAATGGATGATGATGATTTGTCAGTACTGAGTGTTACCAAGAAACATTGCCTATGTGGTGCCTACATAGCTCTAAACAGGCAGGACTCCAGCGTGCTAAGATTTCCTCTTGTAATGACTCTTTTTGTGGTTGCTTAGACCATTTTCGACTGCCCACTTTTCTTGCTATGCACAGCCACTATCTTTGAGATCAAACTCAAAGCATCCTTTCCATTACTGCTTGTGCACCATGTTTGGAATGCAAGGACAGACAACCTGGGTGTCTTCTCCAGGGAACTCTGTATACTTGGTAACTTGCTAATGCAAAAAGTTTATGGTAAAGCCCCCAGCTCTGGCCAGATGCCTCAGGTTAATGAACTTATAAAAACTCAAGCTACTCAGAATTCAAGTTTGGGTAAAATTCAAGCTATTCGTATATAGCCTGTCCCGTGCTGACTTCTACATGCATGCTTGGTCAGTGCTTCTTTAACCTTCATTGTGTAGCCCTATAGAATCACAGAATAGTAGAGCTGGAAGGGGCCAGAAGGCCATCAGGTCCAACCCCCTGCTCAGTGCAGGACACTAAGTTACACCATTTCCCTAGCTATTTTCAGGAAAATCAGTGGAGAACTTAAAGTGCTACATGCTCTAGTGCTCAACATGAAAACAACCACTGGCTGTTCGTTCTGGTTATTTTAGCAACAAGTTTCTGAAGTGGTGAGTCCTCTCTTAAAAGATTGAGACACTGCAACTGAAAAGACAGCACAACTGCAGCACCTTAAAAGGACCCATAAGGCAGCACAGCATTTCCCTCAAGAGTGACAACTATTTGTTTTCCTGCATAGCATCACAAGTAATTAGGAACCACAACATAATCTTTTAGCATTGCATATTAATTTCAAAGAGGAGTAAATTAGTATTTCCTGATTGCATAGTAATTCACTTCTCAGCATGGCAATACTAGAAGGCTATACATAAATCCTGTATAGGGATTAATGTATAATATAGGGTCCACACAAACACATATTTCTCAGCTCCTTTAGATACCACTCAAATATATTGAAACTCTTAAAAAAAGAAAAAGAAAAAACCAAAAACAGTAGTGATCCCAGCTGATGCATAGTTTAAGAGGCTATATTCATCTTTGGTTGTTCTCCTTAGCATGCCCACAGCTAAATTCTTGAATGGCATTTTGTTGTTATTGTTGTTAGTTGCAAAGTTGTGTCTGACCCATCGCGACCCCATGGACAACATTCCTCCAGGCCTTCCTGTCCTCCATCATCCCCTAGACTCCACTTAAGCTCACGCCACCTGCTTCAGTGACTCCAGCTAGTCACCTCATCCTCTGCCGTCCCCTTCTTCTTTTGCCATCTATTGTTCCCAGCATTGGGCTCTTCTCCAGGGAGTCCTTTCTTCTCATTAGGTGGTCAAAGCATCTGAGGTTTATTTCATTATCTGGCCTTCTAAAGAACAGTCAGGGTTGATCTCCTCTAGGACTGACTGGTTTGATCGCCTTCCAGTCCAAGGGACTCACAGGAGTCTCCTCCAGCGCCACAATTCAAAGGCCTCAATTCTTTGGCGCTCAGACTTTCACAGCCATACATTGCAACTTGGAAAACCATAACCTTGACTATATGCACTTTTGTCGGCAGTGGTGATGTCTCTGCTTTTTTGTATGCTGTCTAGATTTGCCATAGTTTTCCTCCCCAGGAGCAAGCGTCTTTTAATTTCTTGGCTGCAATCCCCGTCTGCGGTGATCTTGGAGCAAAGGAAAATGAAATCTGTTGCTACCTTCATTTCTTCCCCACCTATTTGCCAGGAAGTGAGAGGACCGGATGCCATGATCTTAGTTTTCTTCATGTTGAGTTTCAAGCCAACTTTTTCACTCTCCTCCTTCACCTGCATCAAGAGGCTCTTTAGTTCCTCTTCAATTTCTGCCATTAGAGTGATATCATCTGGATATCTGAGATTGTTGATATTTCTCCTGGCAATTTTAATTCCAACTGGTGATTCATCTAGCCCCGCCTTTCTCATGATGTGCTCTGCATATAAGTTAAATAGGCAGGGCAACAGTATACAGTCTTGCCGAACTCCTTTCTCAATTTTGAACCAATCAGTGGTTCGATGTCCAGTTCTCACTGTTGCCTCTTGACCCGCATATAGGTTTCTCAAGAGACAAATAAGATGGTCTGGTACTCCCATCTCTTTATGAACTTTGCCACAATTTGTTGTGATCCACACAATCAAAGGCTTTAGCATAGTCAATGAAGCAGAAGTAGATGTTTTTCTGGAACTACTTAGCTTTTCTCATGATCCAGAGTATGTTGGCAATTTGATCTCTAGTTCCTCTGCCTCTTCGAAATCCTGTCTGTACTTCTGGTAGTTCTCGGTCTACATACTGCTGCAGCCTAGCTTGTAGAATTTTGAGCATCACTTTGCTAGCATGTGAAATGAGTGCAATTGTGCAGTAGTTTGAACATTCTTTGGTCCTTCTTTGGAATTGGAATGTAAACTGACCTTTTCCAATCCTGTGGCCACTGTTGAGTTTTGCAAATTTGCTGGCATATTGAGTGTAGCACTTTTACTGCATCTTCTTTTAGCATTTTGAATAGCTCAGCTAGAATACTGTCGCTTCCACTAGCTTTGTTGTTGCTCAGACTTCCTAAGGTGCATTTGACTTGTATCAAGTATTTCAGTACTGCTTTTCCTACTCTTTTGTTGACTATGACTTCCTACTCCATTTCTTCTGAGGGATTCTTTCCCGCAGTAGTATACCTGATGCTCATCCGAATTAAATTCACCCATTCCTGTCCATTTTAGTTCACTGATTCCTAAGATGTTGATGTTCAGTTTTGTCATCTCTTGTTTGACCACATTCAGCTTTCCTTGATTCATAGATCTTACATTCCAGGTTCCTATGGAGTGTAGATCTTTACAGCATCGGACTCTCCGTTCACCACCAGATACATCTGCAACTGAGTGTCCTTTCAGCTTTGACCCAGTCGCTTCATTCTTTCTGACGCTACTAGCACTAGCCCTCTGTTCTTCCCCAGTAGCATATTGGACACCTTCTGACCTGAGGGGCTTATCTTCCGGCATCATATCTTTTTGCCTTTTGGTACTGTCCATGGGGTTTTCATGGCAAGGATATTGAAGTGGGCTGCCCTTTCCTTCTTCAGTGGATCACATTTTATCAGAGCTCTCTGCTAGGACCTGTCCGTCTTGGGTGGCCCTGCACGGCGTAGCTCATAGCTTCATTGAGCTACACAAGCCCCTTCACAAAGCAGTGATCCATGAAGGGGTGAATGACATAGTCTATGTTTTAATTGCATTGCTAATTTTTCATCAATTGTCTTACTTTTATATTGTATATTAATTGTATTTGTTTTTGCATCAAGCGGAAAACCTTTGATATGGGATGGTCCTAAAACTTTGCAAATTAAACCAACAGATCTAACTTAGCCACTCTGATCACTAAAAGGCTATACTGATGGAATTTGGACACACAGATAAATCCATTGCATGTTCATTTAAAAACAACCCCTTTGTATTCAATGGGTTATACTCTTAAGGCCTTTCTAAAAGGGGTTAGGACCTTTCTAAAAGAGTCATTGCTCTTGTTGAGACTCAGCCCGTGTAAAGAGATGAATCCAAACTGAAATGTCCTCTCCTTTCTTCTCTTCAGGAAGCTTTGGGCTCCACCATCAGGGTAGCTCCAGGTGCTTGTGAGCTAGGCAGCAAGAAAGCCAGACACTCCTTGAGGTGTCTGCTTGCTTTACTTGCCATTTCCTGACTGTGTCAAGGAGCTTCCCCTACATCCCACCCCACTTGAGCTCTAAAATGTCTCCTTCTCTTTCATGGTTGGCTGGTTCTCGCATGCTTCCTGAGACTTTCACTAGGTATATTTGACCCTGCTAGGTCCTCTGCCCTGCTTGCTCTTCCGCCTCCCCCAGGATCAGACAAATCCATCTGTCATGTGTGATAGATGGGCCCCCTCTTTGCATTAAGCACTCTTCGGCTCGTCATATTCTACATCCAATTGCACCACTGTATTTATTGAACTGTGTATCATGTTTGACACAAGAGATTTCATTATTTTCTAAGTAGCCTTGAAACCCCTGGAGTTGATCCTGATCTGCTATCCCCTCTTTCTGCCCTGCTCTAGGGGAATAATTTTAAGGGTCAGGACTAGTGAGTGTCCCAGAATAAATGCAAATTGCTCTAAGGAAGGAGATTCCACTAGTAAAACTGGGATTTAGTTTTACTCTCTTGTTTTAAATATCCACTGGCAAGCTCATTTTGTTGTTAAGCAGTAAGAAAGCAATAAAGACGAGAACATTTTCAAATTTCATTGGAACCCAGTTGGAATTAACCTGAGACCCAGCAGTGAAGCTAAGGCGAATCTTTGGTCCATTTTGCAAAGCCTAATTAAAAGGCCTCTGGGGGTATAAATGCATATTCATTTGGGAGGGTATACTTTTGTCTGTGAATCTTATTTAAATTATCCAGCATTTTGAATATTTCCCTTACAGGATCACCTTGGTTGCTTTTGTATGGAAGTTTAAGTGAATTAACAGCAACCAGTTTATTGATAGTATTAGTTCATTAGACTGATGACAGTCCAGATTTGGAATAGAGAGAATGTCATTTCTGTTTGCACTGTATAGTGTGAACACAAACGGAAGCACATTTGTTCTGCAAATTCTCACACTCACATTTTCATTGACATTTGCATAGTCTATTTTAGAAATGCACACTTTAAAAATGCAATTTTAATGGGTGAAAAGTGTTAACTTTTTTTTTAAAGTACACTTTGCCCATGTGAATAAGGAGGGGCAGATCACAAATGAGAAATGAGCAGAACCAAGTTCTGACATTACGTTCTGAGTATGTTGGTGAGGTGAATACCCAAAAGGGTTGGATCCATGATTCTTCCATCCCTAGGCAAGGAATAATTAATGACATGAGACCAGTGCTTTACTTTATGTGTAGCACTAATAATCAGCCAGTGTGATCAGTCATTAATAATCCGATAAATTCATTATTGGCCTAGGCCAGAATGAACTGACCCAGCAAAAAGCTTTTAAATCCAATTATCAGTCATCCAAATGCTCTGATTTCCTCATGTTACTGTCATTTTTAAGTAGATTTGGAGTAATTCTGGTTAAAGTGATAGAGTTGAATTGTTAATGAGTGCCTTTAAAATGTCACACCATCAATTTCTTTCCCAAAAGGGTAAACTTAAAATACTGAACTACCATGGAGAACCTTAGAGTCTGGTAATGTCTACTTTATACCATAAAATTTACTTAGCCCAAAGTACTTAAAAACCATGTGGGGCATTTTAGATGTCAGACCAGATTACTTCCAAAGAATCAGTATAAAGGGAAGAATTGTTACTGCTAAAAGTCAGTCGTATTGTCAAATAGTCACACAATGTATAATGCCTCCATATTAACATCTTGCATGCGTAATTTATAGTGGTGAATCTACCAGAATCAATTAATGGAATCTTATGGCAAGTATACAACTAAGTAGAAAATGTGTTGGCAACAAAAAGAACAGTCTTATATGTGTCACAGATTGGATGTGGGGCAGGTTCACATGGCACAAGATGCTATAGTGAAATTTTACCATGTTGGGTCTGTTGCATCATTCTGACCCAGTTCATAGAATCATAGAATAGTAGGGTCAGAAGAGGCCTATAAGGACATTGAGTTGAACCCCCTGCTCAGTACCAAACTCTGAGTTAAAGCTTGCCTGACAGGTGTCTGTCCACTGCCTCTTGAATGCTCCCAACATGGGAAAGTCCACAACCTGCTTAGTTAATTGGTTCCAATACTGTACTTGTTATGACCCAGGAAGTTTTTCCTGATGTCCAGTCGGAATCTGGCTTCCTGTATTTTAAGCTATTTATTCTGTGACCTGCACTCTAGCATGTCTGAGAAGAGATCCTAGCCCTTCTTTTTGTGACAGCCCTTCAAGAACTTGGAAAGTTCCTCATAGCTGCCCTATCTCTCTTCATCTCCAGGCAAACGATGCCCAGTTCTTTCAATCTCTCCTGATAGGGACCAGTTCCAGAGTTCCTACATGGTCAGTTTATCTTTCTGAAACTACCAAGAGAATCAATGCTCTGTTGTAAGATTTCCACAGCATTCTACAGAATTACCATTTTAACATAGTTGGTATGGAAACACCATAGAGTCCCCTAGCAAGAGTGGCCATAGAAATGGCTCCTTCTGGCCATCAATCTGCACTGCCTTCAGTGCTCTAGCAACATTGTTCACTTTATTCCCATCTGCTTTCAAAAGGAAACAGGGAGGCAGTGCAAATACAGACAGGAAGAAGGTGGGAATCGTGGTTTTTCATTTAACAACAATTTCTGTGGTGTCTACAGTGGCTGGAAGTGTTGCAGACATGCCCATACAGTCAGGAGGGGGAAGGGGGCAAACTCCCTCCTGGACTGCCCTGGTAGGTAACCATGTGATCCACTGAATGGTAAGTTTGGGCTAAGATCCTTGCACTGCAGAAACAGCACAGGTTAGTTTTCTCCATCTTGTGAACCCAGCCATTGCCGATGTTGGTTCATATATTGATTTAGCCCAGCTCTGTGGCTTCATTCAAGGTGGCTGCAGGGGATTTCCACATTTAGTGCCCTATGCCATGGAATGCCTGCTTATGGGGAATGGCAACAGGAGACAGATCTGGGGCACTTAAGGGGGTCATACAGACCTACTACATCCTTTCTGATCTGTGACTGGTTCTTTTGCTGTTGGTAGAAAATGAAGACTATTAACCAGCAACAGCTCTTGGTATATGATTATGTGGGATACCTAATTGGCAATGGAGCCAATGGGGTGACTTTGGACCAGTCACAGGCTTTCAGTCCAACCTACCTCACAGGGTTTTTGTTGTGGGAATAAGATTGAGAACAGGAGACAGAGAAAGATGTAAGCCGCTTTGAGTCTGCAAGAAAAGTGGGATATCAATCTAATACATAAACAAATACATTGTCATGGATAGGATGGGATTGGCTAAGCTACAGGACCTGGTCTCACACCAGCACCCTGGTCCCAGCTGCCACCCATGTCTTGGCCCTCACATTGGATTAGACCTTCCTGTGGGCAGCCATCTCTATGCAAGGGAAGTGCCTTTATGGGTATGCCCAAAAAAGACTCTGCGCCTATTCCTTCCCCACACAGAGAAAATCCTCGGTCCAGGTAGAAATGGATATGATCAGTGATATCTCGTCGCAATGATTCATCAGCCTGTGGCGGGCGGGGGGAGGAGACCAAACGTGGTCTTCAAAAGCTACAAGGAACCTGCAACAGGGTGGGGGAGCTAGATAATGATCTGTCTGTGCCAATTGAATCTTTACTTGACTACCCCACCCACACGTCAGTTTCTTCCAGTTTGGTTCAGAAAACCAGATATCCCACTCCTAATGTCGAAGTGCCATTAGTGCCAAGATGGTCTTCAATATGCAACGCTGTGGATGTGATTCTACTTTATTCCCCGCTTTCCCAGTTTGCACACTCGCTTGCGCTCTCTCTGCGGCCAGGCACTTATGACTAGGATAAAGAAAGGGAAATGTTATAAATGCTTTGCACCTGTGCAAGAAAAGATACGATTTGGCAGCTTTAAAATTCACACATTAAATCAAAGAAAAGGGTTAGATCAACCAAAACTTAATTTTTGTCTCCCGCTGTTGCTCCCACAGGGAAGAGGCGTTGCTTGTCGCATATAAGACAACTATGAAAGTGGTTTAAATAAATAAATGATCTTATTTTCCCTTCACTGTTGTGCCCTTATAAAAAGTTTCTTTGTCTGGCTTTCTTGAAGAGTGCTTCCCCCACCCCACCACATTCCTTTACACTTTTGCCAAGTTTATTTCCAGCTGTGATCACAGGTGGATGCATGTCTTTGGGGGCAAAGAAACCCCAGAGGTACTTTGCTGTTTGGAAAGTGAAATATGCTTCCCCAGCACTGTCATCTTGTGATTCATAATCCACATCAAGTTGTTTTATACATTCTTCAGAAAGAGAGTGAGAGCAAGAGAGAGCTTAGAGATTCTTTTTGTTACATAATGTAAGGCATCTGTTTCGAGAAAGAGAAGGGGCCTATTTGTAATGCTGCAGAGATTAATTAAAATTCTAATGTCAGTATGGCCAGGTGAGAAATTTGTGCTATTAACTTCTTTTCTTTTCTTTACTGAATCTGAACTATCTGGACCCATGTATGAACTGGAATGCAGTTGAATATCAGTATCTACACGAAGCTGACATTGCAATCAAAATTTACATTCTGATAGAAAGCACTTGGCTATGTGGTCAGAGTGTTGGACTGAGATGTGAGAGATCTGGATTCTGGTCCTCATTTGCCATGAAGCTCTTTGGGTAACTTGGGGCCAGGGTGGTTGTGAGGATAAAATGGAGAGGAAGAAGATCATGTAAACTGGCTTAGGTTCCTTGCCATGAGGAAAAAAATGGGACCTCACTATAGCATAGTAACAATAATACCAATACATACATAATATGCACATTTTAGGAAATGGGTATGAAAATACACATGAATTTTCAGATGGATCTTTTTAAAGAAGTCACCAACTGATGCTGAAATGTAGGACAGAATAAGCTTACTTTGGGGTGGGGGGGATAAGATTAGGGAAACTGTTACATCTGGGCCAGAACTGCATACTATGCCACAAATAAAGGGCCCCCGAAACCTGCATTAGTCAGGTACTGGTGATGCAGGGAAGGGATTTCCTGGGGGGAACCAGAAATTCCCCTGCGGAAAAGGTGGCTAAGTGACACCCGCTTGTTCCTTTCTTCCCAGCCAGTTCTCCAAAACTGGAAAGAAGCCATAGTGGGGGAGAAACAGCAGGAGGAGGTATTGTGGAGAAGTGTGGTCGATGTGGAAGGGGGGTCTCTGTGTGGGTGGCAGCCGCAGAAGGCTGGAGGCTCACATGTGCCCATCCCTGCCTGGCCTCATTGCCACTGCTGCCAGGATGAGGCCCTGGCTACAGAGGGGCTGCCAGCACACCCAGGTCCTGCAAAAGCCTACCAGGCAAATCTGTTTGGACTGCAGTGTGATACAGCTCCCCTTGGCAGGCTGACAGAGAATGCAGCCTGATTCACCCTGCAAGTCCTTGCAGGATTAGCACTGCACAGGTAGATGCTTGCAGGATTAGGGTCAGGTCAAGCATGCAGACCGCCAGGAGCCGCAGGAGGCTGTATTTAAAAAAAACCCAGTTATACTTTCATTTAGCACAGAAGCAGAGTCTTTGTGGTGGCAACCTCTAGTTTTACACCAGTTTGATTTGTGACTTGTCTCCTGTAGGTTCCGGACTCTGCTTTTGCCTCTGGTCCTGTCATGGCTTTGCTGATACTTGATCTTCACCTGTTAAAGACTGCCTTCATTTCTGGTCCTTCCATGCCACTGCAGGACCTTTGCCTCTGGTCCTGCAGTGCCTCTCCGAGTATCTAAGCTTTGCTTGTACCTGCTTCTGGCTTTCCTATGTCTTGCTTGCATCCTGGAGCTGACATAACAGCTTGCTATTTCAAACACACACACCTCACACCCCATTTCATTGTGATTAGCGGCAGTCTGAACTCACACATTGCCTTTGAGAAAGGAGGGCCAGTGGGAGTCGGAAAGGCTGCCTCTTTGGTGCCCCTGTCCTCTGATTCATTGCCTTCCCTCCAGGTCCAGGCAGGGCTCTCATTGGTTCAGAGTGCCGCAACTCAAAATATAAGGCTAAAAAAGGTTTCCCAACCTCATGGAGTTTGTAGGCTCTCCTGGATGGCTGGGAGTGGTGTTTCCTTTTGCTAGCATGGCTGGTCAGGCCCAGAGGAGGAGCCAGGACTTGACGATTTTTTTTTTTAAAGCAGGGAATGGACTGGGAGGTTGGCAAGGGAGATCCATCAGCAGCACTGCACCTGGCCCTTATTTAATAGAGTTGCTGCTTTAATGGGTTGGATTTTAAATGCAGGTTGTTGGCCTACACCTGCTCTATTTTTATGACTTACAGTGCTTGCTTTATGCAGTTTTGGGTACCATTGTCATGCCAGAGAATATGGTGTTTGCATATCAACAAGAATGAGGTTTTCCTAATCAATGGAATAATATTAGATGGCTTGGATGCAAGATGGACAGCTTTCCTGGGGTATTTTGTGAAAGCACAATTATTATGTGTTAACACTTAATGACAAAATTTGTATGGGTTTCAATGGGGTTACAATTTGTTCTGTTGAGATTCTTTTAAAAAATAGGTAAACACTTAGTGCTTAAAGCAAAAATTTCATGCCATCTTACTATGAACATTTTAATTACTTTACTTCTCCATGCATCAAGAAAGGAAAGCTCATCTCCAGTGAACCAAGTATCTTGCACCTGGTTTTATTTTTATGCAGTTAATTGGACTGGTACCAACTTATTCTTTGGCAGAGGAAAAAGCCACAAGTAATAAACAATTGACCCATTTTTTCTACTTATTAACTGTACATCTACCTTAACTATCTGTAGATTTGGTTGCTGCAGCACACACATAATTGAGATTTCAGTGAAAAATTTGCATTAAAAGAGATGCTGAAAGCCGTGAGAGGATAGAATGAATATGGAAGCTATTATTATTCCAGATGGAACAACAATGACAAAATCAGCTACGCATACATCAAGCTCAATATGGAGTGCTTTTTATTATCTCTGAATGTGCCCCCACTCTTAATAATTTTTTGATCTCTAGCATCCAGTTGCATCTTAAAATGCTGATCCTACTTTATTTCTGACAATGCAAAGTAGCATATTGTATTCCGGGCTCTTTTATCTTCAGAATAATCTTGTGCTGTGAATAGACCTGGCTGAGAGTCACTAACCCAGGATCATCTTAAGGGCAAAATAAGTGTTCTAACTGTTGTTGTTGTTAGTCGCAAAGA
The DNA here is from genome assembly GCF_004798865.1 of Varanus komodoensis. Classification (NCBI taxonomy): domain Eukaryota; kingdom Metazoa; phylum Chordata; class Lepidosauria; order Squamata; family Varanidae; genus Varanus; species Varanus komodoensis. Next base: position 6,173,997 of record NW_025335727.1, on the reverse strand, counting down.
CATGTCCGACCCATCGCAGCCCCATGGATGACATTCCTCCTGGCCTTCCTGTCCTCCACCATCCCCCGGAGTCCACTCAAGCTCACACCAACTGCTTCAGTGACTCCATCTAGCCACCTCATCCTCTGCCATCCCCTTCCTCTTTTGCCATCTATTGTTCCCAGCATTAGGCTCTTCTCCAGGGAGTCCTTCCTTCTCATTAGGTGGCCA
>NW_025335727.1:6118878-6173687 GCF_004798865.1 Varanus komodoensis | reverse complement strand
CCCTCTTTTGCCATCTATTGTTCCCAGCATTAGGCTCTTCTCCAGGGAGTCCTTCCTTCTCATTAGGTGGCCAAAGTATTTGAGTTTCATCTTCAGGATCTGGCCTTCTAAAGAGGAGTCAGGGTTGATCTCCTCTAGGACTGACCGGTTTGATTGCCTTGTGGTCCAAGGGACTCTCAGGAGTCTCCTCCAGCACCACAATTCAAAGGCCTCAATTCTTTGGCGTTCAGCCTTCCTTATGGTCCAGCTTTCACAGCCATACATTGCAATTGGGAAAACCATAGCCTTGACTATACACACTTTTGTTGGCAGGGTGATGGCTCTGCTTTTTTGTATGCTGTCTAGACTTGCCATTGCTTTCCTCCCCAGGAGCAAGCGTCTTTTAATTTCTTGGCTGCAATCCCCATCTGCAGTGATCTTGGAGCAAAGGAAAATGAAATCTGTCACTACCTTCATTTCTTCCCCATCTATTTGCCAGGAAGTGAGGGGACCGGATGCCATGATCTTAGTTTTCTTCATGTTGAGTTTCAAGCCAACTTTTGTGCTCTCCTCCTTCACCCGCATCAAGAGGCTCTTTAGTTCCCCTTCACTTTCTGCCATGAGAGTGGTATCATCTGCATATCTGAGGTTGTTGATATTTCTCCCAGCAATCTTAATTCCAACTGGTGATTCATCTAGCCCCGTCTTTCTCATGATGTGCTCTGTGTATAAGTTAAATAGGCAGGGTGACGGTATACAGGCTTGCTGAACTCCTTTCTCAATTTTGCTTCCATTCTTTCCTCAGCTATTTGTAAAGCTTCCTCAGACAGCCATTTGCTTTCTTGCATTTCTTTTTCTTTGGGATGGTTTTAGTTGCTTCCTTTTGTATAATGTTGTGAACCTCCGTCCATAGTTCTTCAGGCACTCTGTCTATCAGATCTATTTCCTTAAATCTATTTGTAACCTCTATTGTATATTCATAATTTAAGGGATATGATTTAAGTCATACCTGAGTTGCCTAGTGCTTTTCCCTACTTTCCTTTTGAACTCCAAAGCCAAACTTGCCTGTTATTCCAGTTATCTTTTGGCTTCCTGCTTTAGCCAATCCCCCATGATGATTAGGACATCATTTTTTGGTGTTAATTCTATAACTGTTGTAGGCCTTCATAAAACCGGTCAACTTCAGCCTGCTCAGCACCAGTGGTTGGGGCATAGACTTGGACTACTGTGATGTTGAATGGTTTTCCTTCGGTGAGGGTGTTCAAGGATAGGCTGGATGTCCACATGGTGGGCATGTCGTGAGTGGAGCCGGCTGGTGCCAGAGGTCAGACTAGATGGCCCGGGAGACCCCTTCTGAATAGCTCTGTTTCTGTGTTTCTATGTCATTTTGGAGATTGTATCCCAATACTGCTTTTCCTACTCTTTTATTGACTATGAAGGCCACTCCATTTATTCTGAGGGATTCTTGCCTGGAAAAGTATACCTGATGCACATCCGAATTAAATTCACCCATTCCTGTCCATTTTAGTTCACTGATTCCTAAGATGTCGATGTTCAGTCTTGTCATCTCTTGTTTGACCAATTCAGCTTTCCTTGATTCATAGATCTTACATTCCAGGTTCCTATGGAGTGTAGATCTTTACAGCATCAGTCTCTCCTTTCACCACCAGATACATCCGCAACTGAGTGTCCTTTCAGCTTTGACCCAGTCGCTTCATTCTTTCTGGCACCTCTGCTCTTCCCCAGTAGCATATTGGACACCTTCCGACCTGAGGGGCTTATCTTCTGGCATCACATCTTTTTGCCTTTTGGTACTGTCCATGGGGTTTTCATGGCAAAGATACTGAAGTGGGCTGCCATTTCCTTCTCCAGTGGATCACGTTTTGTCAGAGCTTTCGGCTATGACCTGCCCGTCTTGGGTGGCCCTGCACGGCATGGCTAATAGCTTCATTGAGCTATGGAAGCCCCTTTGCCACGACAAGGCAGTGATCTATGAAGGAGAGTGTTATAACTAGGGGTGGCTAAATTGGTCAGTTTCACTTTCTTTGTCATCACAATATACATATCTGATTTTTCCCCTGTCCCAGATATTAAAAGTTGCAAATTGTATTAACTTGTTCTTAAAAACAAAATTACATTCACATCCATTAGGCTAGCCAAATTTCACAACTAAACATATTCCCAGCATGGAAAGGAAGAGGTATCTCCCTGCTGTTAGACAGCAAACCTGTCAGAAACAAATTGGTGACAATCCTCATTAAGCACTGGCATACTAGAAGATTCACGGATTCAGGCCCAGACTTCTAAGAGTTAAGAGATCAAAATCCTTTGCCTGGATGAATCTGTCAGTTTTGCCTCATCCCACATAGAGTTACCAACATCTATACCCCTCAAGTTTAAGAAGAAATTTTGCCAAATGCAGTAAACCCATATACAAAATGATCCAAAGTGGAATCCTTAGCCATGACTATTCCTAACCTGGATCTCTTGGCTTTAGTTGAGTCTCATGCTGACTGTCCCATCTTCATGAAGGGAAAATGTTTTTAGAATTGCAAATGTAGATGCTGTAAAGTCCCTCTTCTTACTCTGAGGACTTCATTTCTGTGGCATGGGGATTTTGGGAATGTGGCTTGGTTCCCCAGAAGCTGCTGTTCCTCTCCTAAAGGGTTGGGTTAGTATATTATTCACTATAACATTATGATATGCAAATTGTTATTTAAGGGAAAACATGTTTTCTCTGATCTCTTAGATACATAGAAACATTCTAGTCCATGTGATGTAGGGGCTAAGAGCACAGGTCTAGAACTCAGGAGATCTGGGTTCAAGTGCCTACTCAGCCATGGAGCTCACTGGGTGACTTTGGGCCAGTCACAGACCAACCTCCTCCCAGGGTGGTTGTTGTGAGGACAGGACTGAGAAAAGGAGAATTCTGTGTTGAGTTCTGTGAAAAGAAAAATGCTGTGATAGAAATACAATAAATGAAACATTACATTCGAATCTTAAATGTGGAAAGGAGAAAAGAATGACAGATACACTTGCTCGGGCCAAACTCAGCTGGCTTCAAGAAGCATGGTTTTTCCCTTCCCCTTGATGCTATTTATTTATTTGATTTATAAGCCACCCCATTAGCCATGGGTTCTCTGGGCAGCTTACATCATATTAAAATCCATAGATAACATAAACAGTAGAAAACACAACATGATGATACACATTCGAGGCTTATGCGAATGGGGCGGCATATAAGTTCTCCAAATAAATAAATAAAATTATGAAAGACCAATAGTAATAAAATCATGGATAAGCTGTAAGAATTCAATAAACCCAAAATAAACAAAATAAAAATAATAAGACAAGAACTATTAAAATTTAATTCCCTTTCCCTGATGTTGAAGTGTGTCTGTATGTTTAATACCCATAATCAGTGGGTACTTTTTATATGTCAGTTCCAGTATGGGAGAGCCGAGGAACTATATTATGGAGCCCTTCCAAGAATCTTTGCAGGTTTCAGTTCAGTGGTGGGTTTAGCTGCCTTCCTCTGCCAGGAGTTTTCTACCTAGGGAGGTTTCAGTAACTAGAATGGGCTAACACAGCTCCTTGACTGTGTGAATGGTGGCATTTTAAGACGAGCTTCTCCAGATCTTTCTAACATGATAAGGTCATAATCAGATAGGTGGCCCTTTAGGTTGGGCTGGGCAGAAAGGAAATTTCCAGATCTGCTTTAGAAGTCGATTCCCAGCATTCTTCACTATTGCTATGTTGGCAGGGGCTTCTGGGAGTTGAACTCCAAAACATCTGGAAATCTACCTTCTACCACCTCTGCCTTAGATAGCCAAACCTGGAGGACTCCAATACAAGTCTCATAAATTGGTCTTTTAAAAGTAGCAATACCTATAGAATTTTCAGGAAAAAAGTTAGCAATGTTTCTTTGTTCATTGGCATGTATTTATTCATGAAACTTATTTATTCATTTGATGTTTACATATCACCTTATCTGCTAGAGAGCCATCAAGGCAGTATAAGCTATAAAACAATAAGCGTTAAAAAACACTACAATTATTTAAACATTTAATATTGCATATTTTAAAAGAATAAGGGTGCAGACCTATGCAAATTTAAACAGAAGAAAAAGGCCTACAGCTCCCAGCATTCCCCAGTCAGCAGGGGAATGTTTGGACCACTTTAGAAAGCAAAAAATCCTACATGTGGATTATGTCATAAATTGGAAGGTTGTGCCAATGCCCTTTTGAATGTCTAAGAGAGCGTCGGCCAAAAGTGGTACTTCTTGAAAGGGTACCTTCCATTGATTGGGGACAATGTAGGAGAAAGCTTTTTCATGGATACATGAAAAGCAAACCTCTATAGGTAATGATGGGACTGTAGGTGGTGCAGTGGTTTAAACTGCTGTGCTGCTGGGCTGGTAGATCGAAAGGTTGCCGGTTCGAATCTGCACAACGGGGTGAGTTCCCATTGCTCCGTCCCAGCTCCTGCCAACCTTGCAGTTTGAAAGCATGTATTTCAATGTATTTTATTGTGTTGTAAGCCGCCCCGAGGTTTCGGCAAGGGGCGGCATAGAAATGTTAATAATAATAATAATAATAATAATAATAATAATAATAATAAAAAAAAAAGGTGGGCAGGTAACAGCGTTCCATGCACTTTGGCTAGGAAATGGAGATGAGCACCACCCTCTAGAGCCAGGCATGACTGGATGTAACGTCAAGGGGAAACCTTTACCTTTACCTTTATAGGTAATGATGGCCTCAGAGGGACCTCTTCTACAGTTTATAGTACTTGGGCAGTTGTGTACTAGAAGCTTGCCACCTCTCTGTGTGGTTGATGCAATCTCCTCTTTTATGCCATTAACTTTCCTGCTTTAGAATATTCAATACACAAGTTGTGTGTTCAGTCAGAAAGCATCAGAAATGAGAATATTTTACCTTCTCCACAAATGCAATTGTGTAATTGCGTGAAAAAATAAAATGAGCTTGAGAAAAGGAAACTGTTCTCTTAATAGCTTAGGTTACATATTTGCACAATAGCTCACTCACTGTTAAGAGAGGTGGAAGGAGAAAGAGAAGTATCTGGGTCACCTGCTTCATAAAAAGAGAGCTCATTTTACAACTTGACAAAATGTCTCCATGGATGCCATTCTGAATAGAATAAACAGATATGTCAAATAACTGTAATATAATCGGCATCCCACCAAATACTGTGTGTGTGTGTGTGTGTGTGTGTGTGTGTGTGTGTGTGAGAGAGAGAGAGAGAGAGAGAGAGAGAGAGAGAGAGAGAGAGAGATAAAGGGAGGTAAAGACTAGGGAGGGAAATTTTCAGGGTGCTCTTCAGATATTTTGGACTTCAATTCCTATCAACTTGCCTAAACCAGCGTGGTTTATTTATTTATTTAGTTAGTTAGTTATTAGGATATTTTTATTCCATCCAATTACGGTTTGTCTCTGGATGGCTTACAATAAAACACCTAATAAATACATTAATCAACAACAAAAGAACACATGACTGAGGATATCAATAAATTCATCATTAAAATATTTAAACTTTAAAATATCAGGTAAATAAAAGGGTTTGGACCTGGTGCCAAAAAGCATACAACGTTGGTGCCAGGCGAACCTCTCTGGTTGATGGTGAGCAAATTGTGGGAGCTATATTTAGAAACATCTGGAGAGCACTATAGTGAAAAGGTTGCACTACGTGGTTTGTTCAACTAGAGAGGTTGGAGGCAGAGCCATAAACCTTCTGCCTGTCAAACAGGAGGTCTACACTGGGACCATGGTCTCCTTTCCAGGGGCTGATGAACTTTATGAAATAATTCATAGATGACAGGTTGTTTTGCAAGTGGCTTGAACAAGCAAGCAAAATTATTGTGCAGACGGGGCAGCAGTCTAGGTTATGTCTTGCAAAGCACCAAAAATGCCTTGAACCCAGGGTGGGTACACTGGGGGCAGACTCTTTTGTGGGTGAGATGCCACATGCTGACCGCAGAGATAGCCAGGGCTAAATCCAAAATTAGGAGAGAGAAATCCCTCATCCTTCCCTTCCTTTGGGCTCTCCTCCTGATAAGGCACTTTAATGATCTAGGACAGCCCTACCCAACCTGGTTATAACTCCCAGGTAGATTTCCTAATGTTCAGCTGCAATGTGGCTTCCTGTAACTTGATCCCATGTCCCATACAAGAACCTTCATTTTCTTCCACCCCACTTCCAGGCATTGTTACTGGGAAGCTACTTCTTTCTTCCCTTTTGCAATCAGAAATGGTTGTGCAAACATTTCTATTGCTTTTTTATGATAGGCTTTTTGGGTGCCCATTGCAGAATAAAACTGTCCTCCTAAATTAAGGACTCTAGTTATACAAGGAAGGAGAAGAAGAAATCTTTGCTGCAGGAGAGAAGATGATTGGCTGTCAAAGCCAAGGCAATGGCTTCCCATTGAAATGAAACAATAATCATTTTTACCTTTCTTGGGACTCAGGAACTATTACTTAAATCTCTCTGTAGATGTATTATCACTAACAAGGTCTCCAGAGAGAAATGGCAGAACTGCTAAGCTATCAACTCAAGAGCTGAATGGCTACATTCCCAAGGGTTTGCCTTGCTTTGAAAATAGATGAGGAAGAGTTGAAGAAATATAAGGCAATCTGGCAAAGCAACGGCAACATAATTCCAGTGGTCTTCCTAGCAGTCGTACATAAGTAGAAAACGACAGAGCATTAACCCACAAGAGAGGTAGTGCTGTAAAACACTTGCACCCAAGTTTGCTGGCTTTATACTTCCATGGCATATTTCTTGCGGCAGATCCTGATGCATTCTGCTCAGTTGAACGGACTTCTCTAGAGCGGAGCAGGGCTGTTGACAACAGAGGAAGTTTCTTGTGGGGTTTAGATGATCGGGAATTTCAAGCGTTCTCTCAATTCCCCATCTCAACCCAGCTTTCATTTGGGCTTGGCTTGCCTGACAGGAGAAACCACAGTTTTTCTCTGCTGGTGTAATCAAACAATGGAATGGAATGCACATTCACTAGCCAAGCCAAACAGCAGTGCTGATAATATTTGTAGCTCTTGCAACTCTTTTAGTTTTAGGTGATTAGTTCTCTGCTGTTCCTTCTTGTGGGATTTTAAGCCCTGCTGCAGAACATGGCTTGGATCATCTATTCTCTGTTCTATTTGATCAGCCATCAACAGATTTGATCAGATTAACATCTTTCAAACGGAGCTAGGCCACATGTGCCTCACTCTGCAAAATTTGTGATGGCAGGGAAGAAGAGTCTTCCTTGTGTGGCAAAGGATCAGGCAGGGACCAGTGGAAGCGATTGCCCTCCAGAACACTTTAGATGGATGGTGGCTGACTGGGTGTTCGCTTCCTCCAGCATTCCAAAAGAGACTTTCCACATGAAAAAGAAGCATGAGTACAAGTGGCAGAAGAAAAGTGGCAGCAAAACTGTAAGACTGTGGCCACTGTTCCTTAGCTGTGAGCAGACTCCAAGCATCCAAAGGGAAAGGTCTGCTTCATCAGAGCCACAAACGGAGTGATTATTTTGTGTGATGAGATCATGTGGCAGAACTGATGGATACTCGTGATTAGCAACTAGATGGTAGGAGAGCCATGAATGCTATCTTTCTTCTGGGTACCTCGTTGAAGAGAGCCCAAGTGGAGCCCAAAAGAGATCCAAAGTGGAGTGGTCTACCTCAGGCAGAGACAGGGACAGCACACTGGTGATATCAAGTTGGAGCAGATCGTACAAAGAGAAGAAGAGAATGACTAGTCATAGATAAAACTTGGTACATATGTTACCCCAGCTACTGAGACTAACTCATAATCATAGAACAGTAAAGATGGAAGGGGCCATGAAGGCCATTGCGTCCAACCTCCTGCTCTTGCGGGATACCAATTTACACCATGTATTATATTCCTCTTGTCACTGGTATCCAGCTTGCAGCCTCTCCTTCTCTTCCATTATTTTTCGTCCACCATCTACTCAATCCACTTCAGGTATTTGGCGACTTGGATCCTTGCCTTCAGAAGCTTGAGAGCAAGCCAGCTTCAAAGGAACGAGAATCTTTGACTCCCCATGCCCAGTCCTTGGAGTATATATAGCCCTCAGTAATATCCGATAGGTTCTTTCAAAGACTACAAAGCTTGGCAAATTATCACACCTTTGGGCACCTATAGAAATTAGTTTTTAATAAAACCTAATTAATGTCATTAACCTTGGCTTTCATTTCCAGTTTTAATAACTTTTCATGTACACGTGCGAGGCTGCAATTTAATCAGAGTGTTTTAAATGGATGATAGACTCTTCCCTAGGCTTTTTCTTGCAGTTGCAATAAACTTGGCACACTACAGGCACGATCTGATGCATGCTCAGGCAGGAATAGGTAGTGATGTGCTGACCCCCGATCCCTGTCTTCAGGATTATTTTTATCTCCTCCTACAAGAGCCATTGTTGTTTCTGCCTCTTTCACAGGAAAGTGGAGGATTTGAAGAATTTTATCCTTGGGGAGGTAGACAGGGTTTCCACATACCTTTCTAAATTTTGGAGGTAGCTGAAGGAGCTTTCTTTCTTTCACCTAAAAACACCACATGCTCTTGCAGAAGTGCAAAACTCTACAGAGATGATTCTCCAGTCCAGCAGCATTTCTTGAACTCTTGCGAGACCTTCAGGCATCATCCTTTTTTCATAGCTGTTCTATTTTTCTACCTCATTCACAGGGCATCTTGTAACTTCTTTTAAGCTTGTTTTGGTGGGTTTTGGGAGTTTACCAGGTCACTGTGACATGGGTAAGGGTGGGGTATCTTTTTTGGTGGAGGGTCATTTTCTCTTGCACATCTCTTCCTTGCTCAGCCATCTCCAAGGCTTACTGCAGTTCCTGATGAGGAAACTATATGGGAGGAATTACCTTAAGTCTTTCCCTGGGATTTAACTGATGAGTGGAAAGCTTGGTAGGTTTCAAGTTGCAGGAAGGATGATTGTATAATGAGGAATAAGATGCTCATGGGCACTCCTCTGACACCTTGAAAGTAAGGTAAGCGCAAGAACCCTGAACCCAGTTCAGGAGAATTCCTCCAAAATATTCTCCTTTGAACTCCCTTCTGAAGGCACAGTGGAGGCAATTGCTTGGGGGGAAATGCAGAAGACCTGTTTGGCTCAACACAAGCTCCCATGGAGGCGAGTTCCAGGGCTCTGAACCAAAACACACGTGCAGCACCATCACGTGGCGCATGGGCCACTTCGCAGGATGGACATGGGATGGGATGCTCCCTCCTGAATCCCTGCCCACAGAAATCTAGTATGCTGTGTTCTGGCTCATCTTTTCCTTGCAATGCTTATTTTCTGTACACTTGTTTTATCCATCTAGGCTACCTAATACATTCTTGAGAAAGGGTAACCATTGAACTATCCACCTAGAGTTCCAATCTCTGGGAATAGTGGGGATATAAAGCATTACCACTGCTGCTGCTGCTGCTGCTACTACTACTATTTTCTCATTCCTGAACCATTTTGCTGCACATGGTTTCATGCATGCAGTTACCAGCATTCAAAAGGTCTGCACCCAGAGATGTCAGATGCCTCATTCACCATTGCTTTGAGAAGCTCTATAATAATAAGCTAAAGTGTAATGTTTGGTTCCGGATAGGATGTCGGAAGCCATGGACAAGCATCCTTGCTTTCTTTAAAGAAGGGAAGGCTTGACTCTTGGTGTTTCTGTAGAGGTGGCACTCAGTCCTTAGCCAGTGCTTACTCATCTGTTGTTACAGGTGAACTCTCATCAATTTAGCAATGCTCTAACAGCCTGCAAGCTTCACAAGTGAGCGCAAAGCCAAAGATCAGCTGCTCGGTCATGCATCCGCAAAGCCTGTTACATTGCTTTGGTGAATGAAGGACTTCCTTCCAGCCCTTCCACAAACGGGTGCCTGAGCTTGTTGGCCGATCGCCTGGGTGTAATCTGCTATTGCTCTAATAGTTTGCCCACAGAAAACAAGAGACTGGCTGATATTAGTAGGCAATGGTGTTTTCTCCTTTATGTCAAGGCTTGTGTTTATGGACCTGAAGAGACCGCATCAAAGTTCTGTTCCCTAGGCATGTGGCGATGTGTGATTTATGCAGTCATTGTGCTGGCTTTTGGCAGTGCACTGAATTTGGCTGTAGCAGCTGGCCAACCTGATGAGTTGCCGCTCGCTTGTCCTCCAACGTTTGACACAGGGAAATAAATAACAGGTGTTTTATGCTGGGTATGCAACAGTATGGTAAACCCATGAGGGAAGGGATGGCCTGTAGGAAGAACATTTTGAATTCTGTAACAGGCAAGGTGGGGACAAAGCCTCAGCAAGGTTTAAAGGCTCCCTTTGAGATGTGCTGAATTGCAACACATGCTTCATTTCAAGAGCATTCCTTGTTGCTATTTTAATACCTCATAGTAACTATGGCACAGTTATCAACACTGTTCAAACTTTTCCCTTTGTGCAAAAGAAAAGGAAAGGAAAAAGTGGCGTTCTTATTTTTGTTTGGTGTGGAGATCCTGGCATGCTTGTGATATATTAAAAACGGGATCTAATAAAAATAATTGTGATGAGCTGATCAGAAACTGGGGTATGCAGTAACAAGTGACAGTTTCAAATGAATGGGGGTTGTTTGATTCCTTTGCTACATCAAAGGAAAAGACTAATTTAGAGCCAGCGTGGTCCCAGTGACAATGTTTGACTGGGGCTTGGGAGATCCTCGCTCAGCCATGAAGTTCACCAGGTGATTTTGGGGCAGTCAATGACTCTTAAGCCTAATCTGCCTTGCAGGATTGTTCTTGTGAGGATGAAATGGAGAGGAAGAGCAGGATTATGTTACCTTTCTTGAGTTCCTTTAATAAAAATTGGGATATAAATGTAATAAAGATGCATTCCAGAGTTAATCATGGGTACCAAATATCTTTTATTAGCTGTACCCAGCCTGGTGCCCTCCGTATGTGTGAGAATGCAACTCCCATGGGCCATGCTGGCTGGGAATGGTAGGAATTGCAGTCCAACATAATATAGGGAAGGGTGTCCTATATTGCGTTGCTTGTTCGTTGTGACTTGAGCTTGCCTTAACAGCTGGACAAAGTCAGGTGGAACCAAAGCGAGTGGGGAGGAGCTGAGGAGAACAGGGAAGAGGAGATAGACAGCGCAAGCCATCCAGTCTGGAGCTCAGACACTTTTTAGCAAAAGTCGCCAGTTTTATGATAAATCTTCTTTCTGCACAGAACACTCCAGTCTCCAGTTTCCATAACCAATTATTAGGGGAATCAAGTAAATGAGGACTTTTTAAACAATGCTGAAATTATTTCTCCTTAGATCGGGAGAGCAATCTCTGAAAATTAGGGGCATACATTACCCCAACCAGAACTTCCCAAGATCACTGCCAACATTGCCAATTGTACAAAGTAACCACTTTGGAAAGCTGTGCAAGAAGAAGTGGACCTGGGAAGCTTCTGAGGTGCAGATCTACTTCAAATGAATTATGCAGGCATGGCCAGGTTGCAGAATCAGCACTCTTGTGACTGCTGCAGTAGCTGCCAATTCAGCAGTGACGGCACCAAGACCCTGCCAAGAGAGTCTGCATCTTGCCTTCCCTTGTCTTGGAAACACAAGGCCCGTTTCCTGTGTCCCCTGCAATTAAGGCAGTGTGGGGAGGCTGCAGCCATGCATGAGACCTCTGTCTCCTCTGGCATGGTCATTAACTTCTACAAGCTGGAGGGAGAATGTCAGCAGCAGCCTATCTGTGTTACCCACATAGGTTCCCTATTTGAACTCATCTTCCTGCTCCCCTTATGCAATTCTAAATGTGCAAGGCACCAGTCCTTGTGATTTGTGGGGCTACAGTTCCCCAAATTAGTAACCATGGGACATACTTGCTGGGACTGGTCTGCAGGACACCAAGGTGGGCAAAACTAGCATAGGGCTTTATGCCCAAAGAGAGCTTGAGCGTTTGCAGCTTTCTCTGTGGGTCTTCGCTGCTGATCTCTACAGGAAAACAGCTCCTTTGCACTCACCTCTTCAAGCTCCTTTAAACAGGCTATATAAAACGGGGCACATCTGCTCATATAAATTACGTTGTGCTTGTGTAAACTACTGTAGCACAGTTTCCCCAGGAAATCAGCATGCCAGCTAGCGCTGTTGCTGTTGTGCTCACACAGTTTATGCTAGAAGAACCTAATTTACATTAGTGTTTGTGCCTGTTGGATACAGCCCAATATTTCCAAAAACTTCCGCATTGTGTTTCTCTGCTTCTTCCATTTCTTGTCCTTAATTTGTTATTCGCAGTTTGCAATTAGATCAGACTGACTATCAACTGCTTTTTTTCCCCCTTCATTCCTGAGGAATAATCACATGTAGGCTGAAGGGGAGGCAGTGATTTCTGTAAATGGTACCAGCGCTGCCAAGATTTAATGAAAATGTCTGTAATTTAGCCAGTACATGAGGAGAGCCTTCTAAGACAGTGGCCACAGTCTAATGGTTGGGAAGGAACAGGGTCTGGCAGGTTTTCTTGGTGCCAAAGGTAAAGACTTGGGGATATTGCATGGCTCCAAGGGCAAAGCTTGTCTCTTCTATTTAATTTGCAGACATATTATGGAAAGAATGGGTTTGAATTGTGGCAAATGCCATGTTACTCAGCCTCTTTACACAAAGCAGCACTAATAAACTGTTTGCTATGGGGTGTCTCCAGTTCTAAACACATACATTGGAGCATTTGAACTGTATGCATTTTCTCTCCACACCTTTCTCCTCTGCTTTCCTTTCCTCTTTTATTCCTGGGCTTCTATTGTTCCAGATCTCTTTTATTTCTACACAATCAACACATTCGCTTTTACTCGACACTTTCATGTCCCTTGTGTTTTTAATTAACATTTCAAAATCTTGGCTTCTTTCACTATTTTGAATAATCCAAACTCATCTGCATTTCAATAGCATGCCTCTAAAATTGTACAGGTTTCATATTAAACACCAATTAACATTTTTCTTTCTTTGCCTGGAAATGGCCTAGTCTCCCTGAAAAAGTTTAATCACAACCCTTGCATTCATATGACACTTAAAATATTTAAACAAAAGGTATTATAGGTGAAAGGAATTAAAGCCAAATAACCAGTCTGAGCAAGGAGTAATAAATGTATTATGTTAAGCTGTATTTATAATCACACGGCTCAGCTATAGTGTATTCTTTATTTAGATAGATACGTTCTGATTTCCGGCATTTACATACTTCTAGATAATATTTTAAAATATCAACTTTGGAATCAGTCTTCCAAATCTTATGAAGATAAAGCTTTTTTTAACAAAAGAAAAAAGAGAATGCGAGGGAGGATTCAGGATACAGTCCCATGGGTTGTACTCTTGATCGCCTCACTGTGATAAGGTGAGTGCAAAACACGTTCCACAGATCAAAAATACCATCACAAGAAAATTCCCTGAGAATCAGGCAGACAAGCAAAAGCAACAGGAGAAGAAAATGTCTGGAGAACCAAAGAACAGATTTTTGGCAAAGCACTACTGGAAGATGACGGGAACATTTTGTTCCTCTCACCTTCCACTGGCCATCCCGTTGCCATCTTTGATGGTGCCCTCAAATTACCCCCCCTCCCCCACACACAGTCTTTGTACCTAACATTGTACACAACATATACTTGGCTGTAGATGATGCAAATCAACAAATAGGCTTTTCCCATTGATTTAAGCAGGGCCAACTTTCTGGTAGAATGGGCAATGCAGCCTATCTCTGGCCCATACCTCATGCCCATGTGCTCATCTAAGTTCATTCTGTTCCAGTAGTGCAATGATCTGCATTTAAAAGGACACACTTTTAAATGCATGCTGAATACACGTTCCTAAACATATTTTCAATCCAATGCATATGCAGAAACAGTTTTTTGCAAAATGCACATTTTAGAAGATATAGTTCTATACATTTTTGAGCCAAGAGCTTCATTAAAACATTTTGGGGATGGCAACAGTGCAGTGGATAATTAAGTTCTGATCTACACATTAAATTGGGAGGGGTGGTTCAGGTTAATTTGTAGCACAGTGTGTAAGGCTCAGATGGTCTAGCAAGCGTTTGCTGGATTGGTCTTACGGCTTTACGGTGTTCGCTTTTTCATTCCGTTTTATTTAAAGCCATCAGAAAAGAAATTCTCGCACTGTGAATGCTACACACAAGGCCCTGTTCCCAGCTAATTATATGTTATGCTTAAGGCTCTTGATAAATGATGGCTTTGTTTTCTCTTGCTTTTTGCCTTGCGTATGTACATCTGTCTTCCAGTACACAATCTACACTGTAGTTGAGAGCAGCAGGCATCACCATTTCATTAACAAATGGAGTGAAGAAGGGAAGTGCCGCCTCCCCAAATCTTTGACTTCTGCTGATTTCCATTTTTCACGGCTTCAGCAAGATGAATCAGACTTCCACCTCACAAATAACAGGGGTGGGCCAAGCTGAATAAAGAAGTTATACATAAGTGTCTACATTTAACAGGGTGGGTTAAATGGGTGCACCTTTCCATTCTGACCTTTTTCCTGTACTAAATAGCTGCCATTGTCTTCTGGGGATTGGAAGTCTTAAAAATAACCTATAGCCTTTTTCAGGGGAGGAAAAACTTTTTAAAAAGCGGGATACATCTCTGTCTCTCTTATTTTTGCCAACTGCCCAAATTCTTCATGATAATCTGTTGGAGGCTGGATCCTGGCCGTGTGAGAGGCCAGCATAAGTGGAGCATTCAATCAGAGACAGAAGTGAACATGGTGGGCACTTTTCTGTCTTTCTGGCACCTCTTTTCTCTCCCTCCCCCTTTCCTCCTCCTTCCCCCACCATCCCTCATCCTTCTCACCCAGAAAGATTTCTGGGGAGGAAAAGATTGCTATTACCAGAGGTCTGATAATTTGTAAAGGGTCTTGAGAACTAGACCAAGAGCCAAAAGTTGCCCATTCTTGACTTATGCATTGAATAAATGCTTGTGGGGGGAGTGGTATCACTTAGTCCTGATCTTGGTGGGGAGGAAGAGAGAGAGATTGAAAGAAGGAATGTAAAAAAGCAAGGAACTGGTCCTGCCTACTTTTAACTCTATCTCTGTGTCTTATGACTTGCAGACATTTGAATTGCTGGATTCAGACAACACTTAAGGACTGAATGGGCTATGTTTGTATTGTGGAGTGTTTTTGAAAGAAAGGAGATTGTGTTGTCTGAACCTAACTATGCCTGCAAGCCATGTCTTGTTAAGTACAAGCTATAAGGAGAACCCATGGTTTGCTGCTTCATTGAATGACTCTGCTTGAATGACTCTGGGTTCTCCATGATTTGTTGCCATGGCTGGGATTAGAGAACATGATAACCCATGTTTCAGCAAGAACCCACATTTCAACAATAGCTCACACTCAACCCTTGAGTACCAGTGATCATGGTGTCTGAACTCAGTCATTATATGTATCCATTTAAAGAGAAGAGACAAGCTGGTTCGTGTGCACATTGATTAATAAATGAGGCTGTTACTTGAGCAGGATTTAGAGATGAGCCAAACTACTTTGGTAGTTTGGTAGCTGACATTACCACCATTCCAAAACCAGAAGGTTGAATCTTGTACAGTATTATTTATTTAGCTAAACACACATATTCCTAGTATATATGCCGGTTGAAGGTTTCAGTCTCACTTGTGTACCAAACTCCACAAAACTAGAATTGAAACTTTAGTGTGGCTTTTCCCAACCTTGTTTGTGCTTTTCTGATATTTGAATTCCTGACTACTGAGGCTGCAGCTCACAAGGAAAGGCAAACTGTCACTTTCCCTACTCATCCTTTGAAATATGTATAGCTATTACTGGACAAAAAGTATTAATGCTTTTCAAGTACTGGTGTTAAAGAGAGAATAGCAGAAATATACAATCATGCTGGATGGATAAATGAAATAATTTTGTAAAGCTGATGAAAAAATTGCTGTTTCTGTAGATGTGTTTAAGGACAATTAATTATTCCGACACCATTAAAATTCCCTTCAAATATATAATATTGACAATCATATCTCATGAATACACTTTCTACAAGATTCTGGAAGATAATGAACTCTTTTATGGTCTCTGGATTGAGGGAAGGAGAAAAGGAACCCACAGGATTGGGGGAATGCAAAGGTAGCCACCAGATTGCCAAGTTTGCCCTATTGTTTTATTGTTTCCTATTGAGGCTGTCATCCTTAATAACCGCAATGTCATTAGTGCAACCTTGGTGGCCCTTTTGTGACAGCAACAAACAGGTTGCTCCAATAGTTGCAGCTGCAGTAATGAGCGTCTTCTTCGTCCCCCAATACGTGCAAAGAAGCCTTTTCTCTTTTTCTTGTATGTATTTTATTATTACACACAAACACACCTTGAAATATTGAATTAGACCACTAGCTCCATCTGACCCTTCTGTTGGTGAGCTTGACAGCTTCCAGATCATGTTCTCCCACTAAGCCCTGGCTCCTCCTCTCAGTGAGCATTCATTGCATGCACTGAATACTATGGCATTCTGGGTTTCTTATACCAGGTGGTGTTGAATTCAACCCCTGCCTGGCTCTGTAGCTGTCCTATTTGCTGGGGAATGTGGAGCTGGATTCTTCAATATGTCCTCTGGCACCCACAGTCTGTGTGAAGTGCATGGAGCACTTTCTGGTGACTTCCACAATGCTTCAGGGAAAGCTTGGTCCTGGCTTTAGCAGGACTGTGCTCTTCCTCTGTCTTTACATTATGCACCAAGCATGTACAATACCAGGAGATGGAGGGGCTATATTTGCACCCTACCTTGTCAGCTGAACTGTGGACAGGTTTCTTTGTTGGCTTGTTGAAAAAGGGCACTGGTTTGCTACTGAAATTCAGTGGATACTGCTGAATAGCACCTGGTAGCCCTGAAAGGGCTAGAGATTATAACCCTGGCAAGCTACATTCGATGGTTTTAGTGGTTCAGACTGACTACTGAGTGTTCAAATGGACAGATTTAATTTGGCAGCAAGCAAAATGTAGTTCTGTTAATGTGCCATAGGAATCATGGAGGATTGTTTTCTTTAACATGCACACACACTTGTATACATAACACAAGAAGGATGGGTCAGCAGGGGGCCTTCCCATCCTTGTGCTACATTGACCCAACCTTTTACGTTAAGGTGAATGTTGACACATTTAGGTATGTTTATTTGTTTAAATTCTATCTATAGAGTTTCCCCCTTCTGTACCCATTTTTTTCTTTAAATATAGTTACCATGGTAGTGGATTTTATTAAGGAATCAAGAGTGTTTCTTATTCCCTGTATTTGCTTTCCCTATGTGTACGCAAGCTCAAGCATACATCTTTGAATGTGCACACTGAAAATAATACCTGGCAAAACTCCCACTGGCTCTTCGGCCAGCTGTTCCTGTTGTACCTAGGAGTGAGGGGTCGCTTGCCATTGGTGGGAAGGGGAAAACACTCTGCCAATGCACAGCAACCTTTTTCTTTACACATTTTTCACATACGCTATAGCTTAATCTGTGCCTGAAATCAGGTTTCACAGCTGGATGACTAGGGTGATATATATGGATTACTGCACTTATGTCATGCATAACAAGGAGACGGAATGCTCCATCAGAATCACCACTTTTGCAAATTAGTGCAAATTCCTCCCTTCCCTCACAAATGAAATCTAGCCCACAAATCCATGAATTCCATAAGACAGAAAAGTTGGCCAGCTGCAAACTCAGCAAGTCATACACATCCGAACACATTTGAATCTGTTGTGGATTCCTCTGACATCCTTCTGTGTCACTACTTGGCAACATGCTGCTGGCTGTGCGATGTCCAAGGCCTGCTTGGAAAATCTTAAGAATCTATCTGGTATATATGGAAGAAAACGATTTGCAATATATACTGCTCCTAATCATTTAAGTCTTGGAATGTCAACAATAAAACCTTGAACATGGCTTGGTAGCAAATACTCAGCCAGTGCAGTTCATCTGAGGTGTGAGACGTACGGAGCTTGGTGCTCCACTCTGCATCCAGCCTAGTGACTCCATTAGCTTCACCTTCTAAAGCAGGTGCAAAGACAACCGTACAAAGAATGGTAATCTATGATGCTTCCAGTACACAGAACACAGTGACTGGGATGTCCCAGTGCACAAAGAGGCATAGTCGGTGTAGAAATTAAAGTTGGTAATAGGTTCTCCAAACCATTGATGTGACCTGCTCCTTTAGTGACAAGGACAAATGCAGGAAAAGTTCCAAACTTCAGGAGTGCAACCCATCCAGAGCAGACAAATATCCTGAACTTTGGACCTGGAACTGCCCACCATGAAATGTTCTCTTTTATTGAGTTTGGCTTTGGCTTATTGACCTTCATTCAACCCACAGTGGTTCAGCATATTTCAGAGGTCACAGAGAAATAGAATGGGATCTCAACAGCATACTGATAACAGCTTGCTGTGGATCTCCTATTGACCACTCACAAAAGCTTCACTGATTGGGTGATATATTTGTCCTTGCCTGGGGATAGTATGTTATGGTATTTCTTTCATTAGCTTGAGCATGGATCAGTGAGGAATGCATTGCTTACCATATTTGAGGAAAGAAAATGTCCTCCAAGGAAACAAGTTTTTCAAAATTCTTGGTATTAACACCAACATTTTTAAGTAGAGGACTCTGAGATTAGTGTTGTCTTTTCATCTTTTGCTTCAAAAATTTAAGCAGTTTCTACAGGATGCACATTTGATATAAGAGCATAGAGGAAATACAAAGTAGATGCAGACAAAACACATTTTAAAAGAATGTTTTAGTTTAGTTGCTAAAGCATTTATTTTTACAAAGATTTAACATCTTATCCAATGACATTTCGGAGTTTATAGCAAAACACAGCAGAGAAAACAATGAGATGGGTGGTTTTGGTTTCTCATGAGGACAGATGGTATGGCCTGATGAGAGCTGAAGTTTTGTTTTGAAATCCTTGTGCTTTTGTCTCTGATATTTAAATGATTATTTTTATTAGTACTGTTCACATAGCCCTTCTTCAAATTTGGAATTTAGAACAAAACTCCTGTGAAATTATTTCCCCCAAAATTCTCAGTTATGGGTTGAGTGATACAGTTACTTTGTATCATATCAACTTTTCTGAATTACACTTCCCTTCTGAGCAAGAAACAGCTTGCTTTTCCTTCCTCGGTCCTGTTTATTCCTCCCAATATTTTATGTCAACTTTTGTTTGCATCAGAAGCAAGAACATGTCAGCAGTAGTACAGTATTTTTCTAAACTTTATTATCTAATACACATTTTACTAACTTGCCTCTTTTGAGTTCAGCCAAGAAAATTTCATTTTTTCCATAGCTGGCTCCTAGGTCAGTGAAAAGTCACAGTGTTCCAGTGTTGATGTTCTGCTGGAATGCCTTGCTAGAATTAAATGGATAGAAACTCAATACAGGAATAGGTGTTAATATTCCTTTATTTTTATAGAAGTTATAAACTGATAAGGAAGCAGTCCTATGACCCTGAGAAACCATCTAAAGGACCATCTAATATTCTGGATTCCCAAATGCAAAGTTTAAGTTGGGAATCAGACCTCCAACTATTTCTCCAACACCACTGAGCCAATGCAGAAACAACTGCATCAGCTTCTCTCAAAGACTGAGAAAGTTACCTTGGAGGGGTACGAGGCATTTTTGGGGGAGAGAAAGAGAAGAAACTGGGGAGGCCAGATTGCAAGATGTCCTGAAGCCACTGCAGCACCCTTCCTTCCTCTTCTGAGCTTTCAACACAATTTACAGACTAAAAGAAACAAGTGTTCAATAGCATGTTCACATTTGAAAAATGTGCTCAAAATATTTGTTGTTTGAAAAATGCAAAGAATAGGAGATGGGAGATGAACATGTACATTTGACAGATGTGCATGATTGATTCATTCATTTGGACAAATACAAAAAACATGCAGAGTTGTTTGTGTGAAAAGAAACAGCTTGTAATCTGATACAGACTCATCAGGTCAGAATGAACCTCAAGATGGAATTCAGAGAACTTTGCTTAGATTGTGTTTAGCTGATTCACACATCCCTCATTGGACTACATTATGGGAGCTATAATCCAGCAGATCTTGAGAGGCCCCGATTATGAAGAAATATGGCATACATTCCTTTCCTTCTCTTGTATAAAATCTTCTAGGTGAGACTAGGCTAAACTTTGAAAACCACTGGGGACCCCAGATTGCTGAAGTCCATTGTATTATATACACAGTTGTGAAAGACTGCTTAAAAGAAATAGAATTGAACTTGAAGGCTTAACTTTATGGATTAAATGTGCATGATTTCCTCAGTAAACTGATATGGAATCTCCGAGCTTGGCTAAAGAATCTCAGAGCTGCTCTAATCATAATCATTGACTTTCCCCTTCTGTTTAGGAACACCTAAACTGTGTTGGACAGGGAGAGGAGAGAGAGATGAGAAGAAATGAGCAAAGCACAAGTGAATAGAGTTTAAACATTCATGACCTTTTCTGTCTTGCATATCAGATTCATTTTTCTCCTCTGGTTTCTGCATTGTGCTTCATTTTAATTTCATATTGAATATTCTTTATTCATTATATAGCCCTAGTAATAACGCAAAATTGTATTTTTAATTCCCAGCGATACCTTAATCTAACATTGCATTTACCTCTCTTTTTAACTAATCCTCTGCCCTCCCGAGCAGACTTGATTAAAATTGTTGCATTTATTAAAGAAAAAGAAGTGCCCCCAAAATAGATGGAGCTGATTATTGCTATGCATAGGCCCAAGCGTCCTTATTGAGGTCGACTTGGTATGCAGTGGCTCCATTGTGGCCTGCCTGCTGGGAGCACACTCTGTGTGCACGCTCTGACGGATTCGGGGAGTTATTACAGGGAACCTGTCGCAACCAGTTTACAGAAGCAGAGGGAAGGCACAAAAGTTTCCAGCCAACGATCCAGACATACATGATGCTTGTCGGTCCAGCTCAAAAGTGGAAGAAGCAACACCCGAGTCTCAGTGCTGGTAGTAAAGGGAATAGCATATGTTGCATATGCAAAGAGGAAATAAAAGCGTCTACTTGTCACCACTAATAGTGGTGCAGATTTACCTCCTCTGATATGGATGTTGTCCAAGGGACAGCAGTGACAAGGAGGGTGGATTCACCCAGTGCTGAACTCTGCCCATGGTGTGTCTGCTGTGCCATCCAGACCTAGTTCCAGAATTTCTGCTCAGTAGGATTAGATTCCTGAAACCACAGTGAGAGCACCGTCTCCCATACAGGTCTGTCCAGCCACTAGAATAATCTGTGGAAGCCTTTCTGATGTGCCATCAGGCAACAATGAAGAGGAAGGCATTTTCTTTGTTGGCACCTACTCTTTGGAAGACTCTCTCCCCTGAAATAAACATGTCCCAACTCTGATGAAGATCAGGTGGACTTCAAACTGTGTGGGTTTTTTTTTTTTTAATTTTAATTAATTTCAAATTTTGCTGATACACTATGCAGGTCTTTTTTCTCTGTTTGTTTTCTGATGGACAGTGCTTATACTTCAGTATGTTTTGAATGAGTTGTAGATTTATTTTTATGTCTGAATTGCACTTTTAATCTACTTGAAAATGTTTTGCATGGCAAGTAGTATAAAGAGATTTTTAAATGAATATACCCTAAATAGACATGATGGGAACTCTAGACTAGAGTTTCCATATTTTAATACCTCTCCTCCACTTTTTCTGGATTGAAATTGGGTGTTTCACTTTGACTATTTAAAAACACATGTTTTCTCAATCTACTTTTGCCAACTTGGTCAGGGCTCAAAGTTGTTGCTATACCATCTGGTCAAGCTTCCTAATAGCTGAAGGACATGGCTTCCAGGAATTCTAGAGCATCCCTCTTACATCAAGGTACTGATACTGCCCCAGATTAGGAGAAAGTAATCAGTGCTGCATTTGCCCTCTCTCCTCCAGCAACAAAGAATACTGGGTACTCCTGTATAGCAGCTCGATTATTCAAAGCATGCTTGAACTTCTCTTGTGGCATCTAGCTTGGGAATCGTGACTGTGGATGTAATAGATGCAGGCCATCTGAGCATTAATGGACAGATTTCAAATTGACAAGATCACACAAGTTAAGTGCAAGCTCTCATTCACAGCACTGCAAAAAAGGATGACAACTTTCATTTATACTGCTTTGCCCTGCAGTGAAATTCTATTTCCCAACATTCTGCAAAATGATCTAAAAAGTGCTTTTAAAGTACTTAAATGTTTAAGTAGGTAGCAGCAGGAGCTGGTGTTTACAGCATTGCAAATTTGGAAGAGTATGCATTAATTCCAAAGGATTAAGACATTGGAGGTAATGGATTTTGGTTCTGGATGGTACATTCTAGGCAGTCAATCACAATGGCCATTTTAACAACTTCAGTCACATTTCTAGCCCTCTTCCCCACCTCTAAATACCAGGCAAATTGGAGAGTACCATCTCCAGAAAAGATTGTGCTCACAAAAGACTGTTCACCTACTTTGTAGGACTTGCCCTACTCAACTGAAGCTGGGAACCTGCATGGCAAAGTGTAGAACTTCCAGGAATGGGCAGGATGGGATTATCTCAGAATGGCAATAGGAAATGCAACTGGTAGGTCTCTAGAGAGGGCTTCTGTGGATGAACCAGGGCATCAGGACCGTGGATAGCTCCAAGGCTAGCCACCTGCTTCAACAACACGCTGAAGCTGATAGGGCTGTTAAATCACAGCAGGCATTTTAGACCTCCTCTGCTTCCCCAGATGAAGAGTCCCTTCTTAAAAGAGGCATTATAATTGTGCTAAGAGCCTTGCACTAGATAGTTCGTGGAGCTAAGTATAGTCTTGACTACCTGCTGAGTCTTGCAGACAAACGTAAACAAGGCCTCTTTGCAGGTTAAGTTTGTCTTAAGGAGGTCTTTGAGGGGGTTGACAAGTATGTGGATGAGGGCGAACGGATCTTGCTTGTATGTGTTGAGTTCCTGAAAGCTTCTAATGAAGTCCTTTAACCAAGTAAATGCACCAATCATGAGATAAGAGGATGGGCCCTTTTACTAATTGGTAACTGGTTAAAATGGGTGCAGAACGTTGGGAGTAAAAATCTCTCTTCCCAGAGGTTCCCTTCTGGTTTTCCCCTAATGCCGTGCATTCTGTTTCCATGCATGATTTCCCAGCCATGGATCATTTTATGATTTTCTCCTTTTTGCACTATTTTTCCACCTTCTGAAATACCGAAATTCTTATTTTAAGCATTAGCTGCTGGCTATGAGGGCTTTAAGCTGAAATATGATGGATTTTTAAAATATTCTTTGGGGCACTTCCCCTTTGTCTTTGGCCCTTTCTGCTCCAGAATGTGGCCCCTGGGGGCTTCTCCAAAATGGATTTGTTCAGGATCTGGACTGCTCTGGAGCTCCAGCTGGTGACCAGAACACCTACTTTTGTCTTTTCTGGATTGGTCCCAGGCCCTGCTGGAGCTTTTATTCTCCTGAGAAGCATCAGCTGAGAGTGCTGTGGGGAAGAGCTGTATAAGAGCAAGCTGTTCCCTGCAGAAGCAGATTAGGCAACCTTTTCCCTGTTTCTGCAGTGCCTGCATCTTGCAGGATCCATATCTCACCTTGCTGTCTGGCCTCAGCAATGCAGGTCTTCCCAACAAGTTGAGGTTCAGTTTCCACATTATGCCTGGCCCTCGCTGTATATCCTGTCTTGCCATGCTTCCTGCCCAGTTATCCTGCCTTGAGGTCCTTGCACCTCAGTCTTCCTGGTTCTCATCCTTGGCTTGTCCATGAACGTGTCCTTTTCTGTCCTGAAGCATCCTTCTGGTTCCAGCCTTGGCTTGTGCTATGACTATAACTTGGACTTGCTACTGAAACTGGCTGTTGGACTTTATACTCTGTCTTGCCTCAAGTTCTGTTGTCCTGGCCCCAGTGCCTCTGTTTTGTCTCCTGCCACCCATGTCCTGGCCTCTGACAGAGTTAAGCCTTTGACTTGAAATAGATTATGTGCCTCGAAGTTAAAGGGAACAGAGACTAGGAATGTCCTCATGGAGGAAGGATTAGGGGCTGGGAACAGTGGTTTTAATTTTCTCATAAATTAGCTGGGTTAGCAGTGAACCATTAGATGGCAAAATTTGCTGCTGCCTTCCCATCTTGCATGTGGGATTCATCCCACCATCTGGCCACAGGGTGCTGAGCAGATAGGTCTACTTTGTAGCTACCCAGTATGCCCTTGGGTTGGCCATTGATGCTTCAGAGAGAACCTGCAAACACACTTCTCTCTTCCACATCCTGCTCACACATTCATAAGCTAATTGTGTACCTTGTCTGGAAATTCAGCACAGCAATAACATCCAGCTATACGGGTGCTCTTTTTTTTTATTTGTCATTCCTGCCCTCACCATGGATCAGCTGCATACAACTCAGTCCATGTTCCCTGATGTCTTTTACTGATGGAAAGTTTAAATTTGCATGGGCTTCCCATGATGTCACAGTAGTTCAGGCACACCAGACATACTAGTGTTCTGTTCTGATTTCTTAGACTTGTACAGGACTGGGAAATCACTGCAATATGGCAAATGTTTGGGATGGAGTTGCTGGCTCCTTTGGGTCTCAAAGAGCTACCAGGACCTTATGCTGTGTTGGAAGTAGTCAGCAAAAGGTGTCTGTTTTGGCTAATACTTTGCAATCTAATGTAACCCTCCCCCTGTGAAAGAAAACAAAATGGCGCGGGGTAGCCACACAGGAAACTCAAGACACATACTTACCAAAGGCCAATGCCTTACCTTTGGGAGCACCTTCCTACTCTACTTTTAAGATTGCTGTGTTTTGTGTGCTTTTTTTTCTTTTTGTACTAGGGGAAGAAATTGTGGGTTTGCTAGACAAATTACTGGGTGTTTACTCTGAATGTAAATCTGGATTATTTTGCTCAGTGAGAAAGAAGAGAAACCCCAGCACTTCATCTCTTCACAGTTTAATTAGAAAACACACTGCTCATTTCAAATCATTTCGTACAATTAGCCGAATTAATTCTGGGACCAAGACTGACAAACAGATAAACAACATTAAAAATGAATAAAAGTAGGGCAGATGGAAGAAGAAATAATGAAATTACCGCTAATGATACTTCTGTGTTTTCTTCAGGTTATTTCTCCTTCTCCTCTTCGCTTTGTCATCTTCAAAGCATCTCATTGTTAGTGCTATTGTTAGTCTTCATTGTTCATCCTCTATGAATCTTGGAAAGCATCTGACTCCCTGCAAATATTTTTAACTGAAGGGCAAGAAATAGGAAAACATCTCTGTTAGACAAAAGCCACACAATCCTCCCATATTGTCTGCCAAAGGTTCTCTGAGCTTTGCAACTTCGGCCAGGCCTAAGTACCAAACCTTTGGGAACTCCTCTAAAGTCAATGGGGAACATTGCCTTTCAGATGAAATGTAAGGATAGCATATTCTCCCTGTAGATTTTCTCTGAATCCAGGTAGTTGCTTTTGTCCCATCGTAAACTTCCCAGGGCATTTTGTGGCAGTGGCAGAGTTTTTCTCCAGGTCTCCCAGATCTGGTTTCCAATTTAAACTGTCTGGCTGCACATCAGTGAACATCACCAATGCACATACTCCAGTATTACAGTGGAATTACAGTGGTGGCACTTTCAGGCACAAAATATGGACAAACGGCATGCATCTTTTTACACGCATACACTTTGAGCTGTATAGTGGTATAAGCACTTAATATATACAGTAAGTCCTCCCCCCAAATGAGTGAAGCACAATTATACAAACTCCAAACTCTTTTAACACCAAATTCTGTTGAAAGGTATTTATTTACAGAAACTAGCACAGCTGATAGAGCCCAAATCAGCACTGCAATATTGGGAGGTTCCACTAACTGGTCCCGTCTTCATATATCGGTCCTACATTGTGTAGCGCCATTGCCTATGGGTGGCAGTTACTTATGCAATTCCTGCATTCCTTTTTCCAACTTGGATGCTAATTTCAGCTCACAAGTAAAAATGTTAAGAAAGTCTGGAATCCTGGGAAATCTGAACTTTGTGTCTGCATTTACAGTGAAGATCCTCCCACCCCCGCAATTAACTTGCATCTAAAAATAAGCTACCCATCCATAGCCCCCACCAGTTAGTTTTGTGCTTTTATGAGCTATCTGCTCTTTTCTGTGGTGTTCTTACATGCCAGTGTCTTCTTTGCATCAGTCAAAAATTATATAACAGGTAGAAGTGACATACAGGTATGTGAGGGGATGTCACATGGAGGTGGGTAGAGACCTGTTCTCCCCTGCAGAGGAAGGCAGGACGTGCTCCAACATAGCAAAGCTCAGGGAACCAAGGTTCCATTTGGATGCCAGGAAGCACTTCCTGACAGTTAGGACCCCGAGGGTGTGGAATGGGCTTCCACGAGAGGTCGTTGAGGCCCCATCGGTGCGGGTGTTCAAGGATAGGCTGGACGTGCACATGGTGGGCATGTCGTGAGCTGAGCCGGCTGGTGTCAGAGGTCAGACTAGATGGCCTGGGAGGCCCCTTCTGACTCGCTCTGTTTCCATGTTTCTAAGCTTTATGAACACAATTTAGCAAAGTTGTTTTCTGGACAAAGATGCAGCAATTTTATAAGGACCTTATAGACTGAGCATGGTGGGGGTGGGGGGCATTCAATGAAATCAGTAGACAAGTGATTTTTCTTCTGTATCTTGAAGCCCTTGCAGTCATTCCCCCCTTCATCTTCTTCAACTATTTTCTTTTTCTGCTTCTTATCAAGCAAACAATAATTTGAGACATTACCATGATGGTCAGGTAATCAGAAGGCACTACATGTGCTGTTTGTCAAATGGAAATCACAGCAATATTTAGTTTCCATGTTCAGAAAGCAGCAATCAAACCTTGAATAAACTGGGATGAAAGAGAATATGCATCGGGCAATTGCCGGCTAAACTTTCAGGTAGCAAAGTGGGAATCTCGGTAACTGCAGCAATCTGGAAACAAAAGTTTGCAAATGGAAGGCAGCTTAGTGATGCTATTAAGCAGTGAAGATGCCATTTCCCCTCCCTCGCCAGCCACATTTGTTTCATATTTCGATTAGAAGTGGAGGTTGGAACCAACGGGAGGGGCAGCTCCAGGCTGAGTTCTCTGCTTCCTGTCCACACCATGTGGCACCACTCACCCCACAACATGAACCATGTCACAAAAGGCAAGGAAGCCAGTCGTTGAGAAGCAGATACCAGATGCTCATCTCTGTGCTGGGCATAGCTGTTCTTAAGGCTTTGGCTGTGCAGATGGGCAGGCACTGAATTTCGGTTCAGTTTTGATAAGAACTTGCCAACACTTGTGAAGGCCTTTGTGTTCAAGAAAAAAAGAATTTGATTCCCCCGCTCCCACCCCCTGCTCAAAATCAAACACAGGCTGAAGTAAAAGCAAGAGTTTTGCGCATTGGTAGGTGCTGGTGTAGCAGTACTCATCAACTCTTGGTGCTAGGATCGATCCTAACACAGCAGCTGGCTTAGAGTGGCCTTGGATGTGAGGCAAAGCAGAAGTACCCATCCATCCTCAGCTCTGAAGAGGAGGCACATTGGTCTCCTCAGCACTGTATCCAGAGACATCCAACTTGGTGTCCATTGAGGTCCCTCCAATGGAAAAAAAATAAAAGCATGCACACTTGTGGTTGCTTTAACCCCAAACTAAGGCACTCCAGCCACCACCATCTGTATTTTCTGTTGATGTCCCTGGGCCACACATGGGATCAGAAGGAAATGAAGTTGTGGGCAGCTGAAAGCTGCTGCTTTCCTCTGCAGTGTGCCCAGGTACCACAGAAAAGGTGGGAGGAGGAAGGTGAATTCTTCTGGAAGCTTGACGTGCTTAAAGAGAGCATCAGGGGCTGTGGAGAACAGTGAGGGCATGAAGCCAAAGGTACTGGGGGAACCTGCTCAGAAGGTAGGCAAAGTGTGTGTAGAGGTGTGTGAGAATTTCATTTTTCTCACAAATTATGTGAGTGTGTCCTGTTTGGAGCTCCTTGCATGGACATGGGCACCTGTCTGATGGACAAAAATGTTTGCAAATCATCAAATCACCCTCTCTTTCCCAGTTCTCAGTTGGATTTGTATGAATTTCCTTCCTGGACTGAATCTGCTCTGCATTATTCTGTGAAAGAAAGTATGAAGAAGCTGGCACAAATTTGGAGAAACTTCTGTAAATCTCTTGTTTGATTGCTGCTTGATGTACATGAGCTTCCATTTGTGTTGTGAATGTGAGCAAGACATGAAGCAAAGGGGCAAGACAACATTTGGAAAACCTTGGTGATCATGAATCTCATGCATTAATGGTTCCTTTTTGCATGCTTTGATGAATGAAGACCAAAAGCGTGCATGCGACTTGTTTGTGAATTTGCAATGCAAAAGTCAAGGAAGGGTATGTATAATGTACATGCATGTCTGCATGTGTTTGTCTGTGTGCTTGAGAATGGATGGAAGATGGATGCTTTGGCAAACCATTGTGGGCGTGTGCAAGAGAGACGGGGAGAGAGAGAGACTGAGAGAGAGAGAGAAGGTGGGGCAGGGGTAAGGCAAATACAGACCTGGAAATACGTTCACCACTAGGTGGAGGAGATTGTCAGAAATGAAGTAACAGCTCCAATAAGCATGCAGCATCATGCATATAAACATTGCTATAACTCCCAGCATGCCCAACTCTGAATATGACTGTCCTAGTAACATTGCTGAATACACAGACATTCCAATCCAAATGGAAGAGTAAAATTCTTAAAGTACTGAGCCTGGATGGAGGAATTTGTTTGTTCTGGTTTCTCCCAAGGTTAGTTTTCTAAAATCTCATGTTCTTTTTGTCCCAGTTATGAAGAACTTTACAAGTTTTGGTAAACTAAAGTTTTGAAAACTATTTGTGAAAACTGAGCTGAAATGAAATTTTCATGCCCCCAAGAAAAATAAAGCCAGTTAGTCAAGGGTAAGCCATCAAATTATAACCAGTTTAGCAAATATATAATTTATAATTATGATTTACAATTTTACCAATAGATCATTTTTAAAATGTTGGTTATGCTAAATGTAGGAGTGTTCCTCAAGTCTCCACAGCAAAAATGAGTCAGAGAATAATATTAAAAACTGTCACTATATTGAACTAAGCTAAGGATTAATTTGCAAAACACACAAAGCAGAGAATCAGTTCAAAGATATTAGGCAGAAGAGAGAGTTTAAGTTTCATCAGAGTCATCCTCATATATTCCGCCTCTCATAACTGTTTCAGGCATGAGTAATGCCCATCCTACTATAAAAATTCCCATTTGGATGGTAAATGTTATGTAATTTGTAGAGCCAACTGAGTGTTTTTGCTGTCTTAACCCCAGAGAAAGAAATCTATGGATTAGTAAAAGGGAGTCAAGCTCTAAGATCTATGGCTGGAAAAGTCCACCTACAGTTTAGGCCCTCTTCTCGGTGCCTCCACCAAAGGATGTTAGATAGTTACCGCAAGAGAGAATGCTTCCTCAATTGTGGCATTCCACTGGATTCTCCAAAGAATTTTGCCCGACACCTAATCAGTTACATTTTTGGTGCAAGGCAAAGACCTTTCTCTTCTCCCAAGCATTTTAGAGATCCAGTTTTACATTCGTATGATTGCATTATTGATTCATGTGCTATTCCTTGTTGCATAGTATCAGATTGTATTTTATTTCATTCTTTTAATATGCATACTGTGTTTTATATTTTAACTGTTGTAGGACATCCTTAACTGTTTGTAATCTGCCCAGAGAACATCCATTTTTTTGGAATGAATAATGTCACCATTGAGGAAAGTGCTGCATGCTTTTCAATCCACCATAATTGTTTGTACTATTAATTTATCAAAAATGGTGTTCACATTAGCTAACAATAACATTCATTAAAACAATTTTAATTAAAACAGATCATAAAATGAAACAAATTAAAAACACCATTAAAATACAACAATAAAAAATTAAGCAGCACCAGCTCATTAAAATTCCCTTCGTCTTAGATCAGCTTAGATCCCAGAGTCCGGCCAGAATAAATGCAGTGTTGCCCACTAGTGGAAAAACAGCAGAGAGAAGGTCAAGCTAGCCTCCCACAGCAGGGGTGGTGTCTGAGAACCCCCCCCCCCAAAAAAAAGGTCTTAAAATGGGTTTGGGCTTCTACAGGAGGTGGTGGTCTTTCAGGTAGCTTGGACCCAAGCTGTTATATGGCTGTACTGGTAGTATCCAGCTTCCCTGTTATGTCACTGGGGAATAAGGATGGTAAATTGGCAAGGACAAGGACCAGAAGAGATGTAGTATGAACCCATCTGAATCTCGAATTGGAGGCAAACCTGTGGAACTGTGGAGCTCTGTTTCCATCTCACAACTGGACTCTTCTGGGTGAACTAGAAGACCTGTGAGCTAGAAGACCTGTGTAAGTACTTAAAGCACTGTTCCAATGCCTTGTGGGAATAGTTTTCCTTCCTTTAAACTGTCTCTGGTTTTAAGGCAGGAAACACTGTCACCTTTATACCCAAGTGGGGGACTTCTTGGAGCATTGAATACCCCATTCCTTGGTCAGAATGTCTCTCTTTGTTCATCCGCAATCACGGTAATGGCGTACTCAATCACATGGGTTTAATTTTACATTCCAAACTCCAACCATTCCCAACATTTTGACATTCTGTAAATTGTTCTCCACATTCTTACGATGAAGAAACTGAACTGTAGATGTGGCAATGCAGATGAGAGGAAGCTGAGTTCTTCATAGCTGAAGTCTCAAGAGCCATGGCAAAGGGTGAGCCATATTAATCCCTTTACTTTGCCTCACATGAGTCAGTGACTGGCATTATTCTAATCTAAAGAAGCACTTGGTTCTCCCAAAGCAGGTAGTGCTGGTGATTTCAGTACCTTGGACAGCTCCCGAGGAGCATAAAGGCGAGGTGTACATGAGTCCCTAGGGCTTCAGTATGCCCTGAAGTTCTGCCTGCTTGCTGGAAGACCATCAATGGTTAAAGAGCCAAGCCTCTTTGAAGGAACATATTTGTCATACAAATATGATAAATAAACAGCCTGGAGGAGCATGTAAACCTCTCTGGGTTCCTTGCAAGAGGAAACATATGAAATATACAAGTAAAATGCATATGAATTTTTAGACAAACTTTTTTCAATGCTGAGGTGAAACAGTGCTTAAGAATGGAAACAGAGAAACTAAGAAACAAAAATGGAGAAACCCATCCTTTCTTATTAGGGGCCATGCTGCTGTCCATAATCCTTGTTGGGAATACTTTACTGAAGGAACACATGGAGGCTAACTCAGCTTCTGTCAGGAAGGAAACCCATGTGACACCCCCACTAAAATGTCCCTCTCCAGCCATACAGATGTTTCACTGTTGAAAGAACCTGGCTTTTTTGAAACACGTCTAATGAAGAAGCAAATTTCTTAGCAATCCTTTTTTGAACACTGACTTTAGAATTGTTGCCTCTCCATTGTATAATGTTCAAATCCTATTGCAGGTTATGCTTTTTGCTTATCATGTAGCTGGGGCTGGTCATTTCTTTTCCTTTTGTGTCGGTACATGTGGCACAAGCTTAAACAATAAAACCTGCTAATTCTATATGGTGCATGATTAGTTTGGCCCTAATGCATAGTTTGGCCCACAGGTGGATGGAACTGTTCAAGTTGATACATCTCCAACCCCAGATGAATGCCTTTCACCTGTTTTTCTCCCCTTGCCCTCACTGTTGCCTGCTTCAGCTTATCCACATTTATGTAATTTGGAGCCTGCCACTTCTGTGTCTGTTTTGGTGTGGGTGTTGGTCATCAGTTTAGTTAATGACATTTGCTGAGAATCATGGTGTCACGTGATTAACCAATTGGCCATGTTTCTTCAGGAAAGCCTCACCTCATTGGCTGGCAGGGTTTCACAATGGCTCTCTTCCAGGGTTGAACCTCTCCAACAAGCAGTTTTCCTCTGCAACATTCAGCTTCTATTTTATCTTCTTTTCCCCATCCTCTTTCCCATTGTTTAGATGATTAATTGAATTGAAAGTGTCTGTTACTGCTCCTCAGCTATTAGACCTATTCCCGGAAACTCATTCTTATGGGATTTTGTGCTGCCTGCAATGGCATTTCAGAACCCTTTGTCAAGCACCCATTAAGAAGGTTGGCTACCCATTTGTTAAACACTCTTCAACTAGGTAATTAACAAGTGTCGGCTTTTATGGCATTACCCCCCTTTAAGCAAAAAAAAAGAAAAAGCTGCTGACACTCTCCATCATTTGCATTCATTTCCTTCACCCTCCGTCTAGTTCTCTCTCCCCCATCCCCATTTCATGCCATGCTAAAGGAATAAAGCTACAATCATTATCAAAGGTAGAATGAGTGTTTCAGGATGCTTGCAGGAATTCCTGCACCAAGTTTTATGGATTCAGAACTGGGGAGTGGGGCCATGCTATGAAATCCTGTCCCAACTGTATACATGGCACTCAATGCATTTGCAGACATCTGCACAGGAAAAATGTCTGCACACACACGGGCATCCTGCTTCCATGCACCTGTGTTTTCTGAATGCATGGCAGACTGGGGCACCATGCAGTGTGTTGTCAGGGATGGAGTTGATTTATTTGATTCATTTATTTCAGAGGATTTCTGTGCAGCTTTTATTTTAAAAAATCCCCCAATAGTTTTTAAAAAAATCCCCAAACAGATGGATTGCAGCACAGCAAGCCATTCTCCTCAGAATCTAGAAACTGGGGCAGGAGTCTTTAGAAGACATAGGATATATAATAATAGGAGACATGAGCTGCGTGACACAACCTCATGCCCTGGTTGTATGTCAATGGGAATATTTGCATAGAGCTAGGGTTGCCACAAAAACCAGCTACCCCTTTTCTCCCTTCAAGATGAATATGTATTTATTTCATTTTTAGATCACCCAACAGCCAAAAGCTCTCTGAGGAGTGAATGAAAGTCAGAAAAACAAAAAAAATCCCTATAGCAATAAAATATCAGCAAAGTAAAGCCTATAACAATCACAGTGACAACAAACCCACAGCAACCATGATCTAGGCTGAAACACAGGTGCAGCATTAGTATGTAATAAAATACAGTGTTCAAACTAAAATTTAATTATCAGAATAACTGGAAAATAAGGAGACTTTCATCTGGTGTGGAAAAGAGAAAAGAGTTGGCACCAGACGTACCTCTTTGGGGTGCCACAACCAAAAAGGCCTGGCTTTTGCTTGCCACCCTCCTTGCTTCCATTGCAGGAGTTCCCGTAAGTAGGGCCCCAAAGGATGTTCTTAAGGCCTGGGTAGGTAGATACAGGAGAAGGAATCCTTCAGATAGCCTGGCCTCAATCCATTTAAAGCTATGAATGTTAATGCCAGTGCTTCCAATCAGGCCCAGACTTCAGCTGGAAGCCATTGACTTCACTAAAGTTCATACATGGTGTGCGATCATCACATCTCTCTCTGTACACACCCTGGTGACCATGGAACACAGTGGAGAGGCTGAAAGACACGATGGTATCACATTGCAAGAAAGGGAAGACATACACATGGCTAAAGTTTTCTGTCTGATGTAGCATCTTCACAGCAGAGTCTATCAGCCCATGATAGTTAAGAGATATGGGCAGCAGCCAGTCATGGGGGAGTTCAGAAGGTGAGCTCCACTTCTGAAGCATGGCGGCACCAATTCAAGTGAAAGAAGTGAGGTTTGCATAGCCTTCTGCTATTTGAAGCTGGAGGTTAGAGAGCTTTGGTGCAAGGTCTGCAGTTGACAAACAAGCTGCAAGCAAGGTTTCAGTGAACCCAAGGAGAAGCCTTGTCCACTTAGACAAGGCTTTCCAGGCTGAGGTGAGAGCCAACCTCAGTGGCAGAATGCTTTGATGAAATGGCATCTCTACATCTCAGTGAACAAATTGTTCAGGAAAATAGCATCTCCCAAAGGCAGCCAGGCATCTTCCAAAAGGTCACCTGAATGCTGAATGAGGGAACGGAGCTGAGTTCAGGTCAAACCTTCTTCCCTCTTCCAGAGGCTGATAGGTTGCTGCCATCCAAGTGAGAAGTATGTGTGTGTATAAGAGCAGGTGTGAAGTGGTTCGCTATGTAGGGAATTCCTGAAGTTAGAGTTATTATGGAGAATAAGCCAAGCTATAGCTGATTTTAACAAACATGCATTTGTGATTAACTTGCTAAGCAAATTTTACCTATTATTTTTTAATATTTATATCTGACCGCTTCAGTGACTCCATCTAGCCACCTCATTCTCTGCCATCCCCTCCTTCTTTTGTCATCTATTGTTCCCAGCATTAGGCTCTTCTCCAGGGAGTCCTTCCTTCTCATTAGGTGGCCAGAGTATTTGAGTTTTATCCTCAGTATCTGGCCTTCTGAAGAGCAGTCAGGGTTGATCTCCTCTAGAACTGACCAGTTTGATCGCCTTGCAGTCCAAGTGACTCGCAGGAGTCTCCTCCAGCACCACACTTCAAAGGCCTCAATTCTTCGACACTCAGCCTTCCTCATGGTCCAACTTTCACAGCCATACATTGCAACTGGGAAAACCACAGCCTTGACTATACGCACTTTTGTTGGCAGGGTGATGTCTCTGCTTTTTAGTATGCTGTCTAGATTTGCCATAGCTTTCCATATTAAGAGAATGCAGCAAAACTGGTTTGGAAGTAAGAAGCAAGAATCTCTTCACTCAGAGGGCTCCTTGATTACCTGATGACCTCACAAGCCCAAATCAAGGTGCTGGTGACAAATGCATTTGGTCAGTTTTATTGTACATATATAGGTTGATTTTGCAGATGTTAAGGATCTTTTTTTTTTTTTTTTTTGCCAATTCTCTTCCTCCACGTTATATCTTATCTCATTCTCCTACAAGATAAGGAGTTTATTTAGCTATTTATTTAATTATGTAAGGCTTTTATAACCCGTCCAACTACTGGCATCTCAAGATGGTTTCACAATAAAAGCAAAAAATAAAATGAAGCACAGCATCCAACACCTGAATATAATAAAACCAGATTAAAGCCTATTAGACATTAGAATAGTGGGAAAATAAAAAGATGCCCCTGGGAAGTCACCAGGAAGAAGTTTCCCCTGTGAGAGCGGCATCTCTCTTCTGGGCCAGCTGGGCCACCGTTTGGGCTGCAGAAGTAGTGGATGTAGAAGAAGGTTATTGGGTGCAACCAGGGTTCTGTGAGCATTTGGAGACTTCCCTTTGGCTAAGGTCTCTTTGGAAGACTGGGCCGAGCACAAGCGGAAACCTGTGAATGCTTGGAGAGATGGATCCTGACAGGCATCCTCTTGGCCCTAGTGAGCAGCACTAGCTCTGAAGTTAGAGCAGCTTCCCAGCATCAGAACTGAGACTTAAAATATCCAGTCCCTGCCTGAAGTGCCAGAGGATTACTCTATAAGTCACTTAGATCATATATTGCTGGCAAGTCAGATCTCCCCTTCTATAGCTTTGACCCAAGGATGGTTCTATAGCTTTGGTTGCACCCAAACTGAAGAACTGAAGTCTCATCCCAGTTTAATTTGACCTTGTTAATGCCAGCTCCAGCAGTCCAGCCTGTCAAGCTTCCTTTGAAGCTTGATTCTGTTGTCTTGTTTCATGGTAACACTCAAACACATGCAACCACTGGAAGATCACAGCATAGGAAGATGAATGCTGTCTTTTTCCACCTGTTTGCCATGTGCAGAGGTCACCTGAGAACAATGAACTAATTGTCTAAGCAATGTGCAAGCCATTTTATTTCACTCCCAGTGTGGATTCCATACAGTAAACTGAATCAAATGCTCACCTATCAAATTATACGGGCATGTGTGTTTTGGAGATGAAGGCTTGCCTTATTCCTTGAAAGACAGAGTGTCTGTGCTTGTGAACTTTAGTAACCGAGTTTCTGGAGACCTTGGGTGTATTACACTGGGAATGAAGACAGGGAACTGCAGCAGTCTTTCATTGAGTACACTAGAAAGCATAATATTCTGTCTGTTGCTGCCTGGAGAAAGGAAAGGCATTTGAGAATTCAGAGTTCTGCCTTTGTTTCCTACAAGGCTGTTTTATAAGCCAAGGTGCCTCATTTTATTTCAACTGTAACCAGTATACTTTTAAAAAACAAGGAAAGCAAAATCATTAGGACAACGTCTGTCTGAATGAAAAACAGGTTGCTGATGTTGTGGCAAAAACATCAAGAGCTTCCAGTTGGATCATGCACTTATTCTAAATAAACCTGAAATATCAGAAGGACAACTAATGAGGGGAAAAAGCCCTTGTCTGCTTCTCTTCTTTAGTTTCAGACGGGTTTCATTCTTCTGTCTATAAAAGGGAATCAAAAGGGAGGTGGATGCCCAGTTGCAATGTGGTGGAGGTGGGGGTGCAAGAAGGAGCACAGGAAGTAAAGTTAAGTTAGAAAGGCAAGGAGAGGCTGAATTGGACTTAGGTAAGAAATAAGGTATGGAAATTTAGTTTGTACGTAACCAGACCTTGCCCAGCTCATACTTAAGGTAAGAATATGAATGCAGATATATTCTGCAGGCAAAGGTTGTAACTACCTGAGTTTGTGGCACTGGTTCAAAAAGGCACACATTTTTAAATTGCTTTGATGCTTTAGTGAATAGGGAAATTACACGCTTTATAAATGTGCAGCCAAATGCACAGATCTCCTGTTTATATACAAAAATAAAAATAAAAACAGCAAAAACCAAGGGAGCAAGGAGAACCAGGCTTCAAGATAGAAATCGGAGTACCTCAACAAGCCTGAGCCATACCGATTCTCCTTTTCCTATGCCAAAAAGAAAAAGAAAATGTCAGGATTTCAGAGCCTTCAATCTATTTGCATCCCCCATCATTAGATGCATGTGTCTGCATTGATCAAACTATTTAAAAAGTGATTATGCATATCAACCTTGGCACATGCAGCCTTTGCCCATTTTTATGTAGCCTTCAGCCTGATTTAAAAAGTCCTCTGCAAGAACCCACTCCCTGCAGAATATTGTATCTTTCTCTCAGTAGCTATGTAGCAAGGAAGAGAACTAAGCAGAGAAGGGACAGGTAGAAAGCAAAAGAAAGAGGTGGCAGAGAAGTGGGGAGGGGTGGATCCTTGCCTATTTTGGCTGTGACCATACCTACCATTGGTTTTGCCCCCGGCCTGCTACACAAGGGCAGGGGATGCTGCTGCATCCTGAATCAGTGGGGCTCCTTATCCATTGCTGCCTTTAGCCTGAGTTTTGTAGGAGCTATCCATAGTGTTGAGCTCCATTCCCCAAATTGGTGCACCACCTGGAGCACCATGGGACTCCTAAAAAGCCTGTGTGAACAGAATGCTGGATCAGATCGAGCCTAAGAATGCAACATCTCTTTTCTTATTAATTTGTTCTGCATTGAGAAATTTCCACTGGGTTTAGTCTGGGAGAAGATGGGTGACCAGAAATAAGCTGTTAAGAAGAGGAAGGCTGGGTCCAGTTTTCAGCTGAATCAACTGAACTGGTGGGGTGGATTTCCCTCTCCCTTCCTTCCCAAGGCAGCTTCTCCAACCCCCTGAAAATGCTGCACAGAGAGTAAGGGAAGGGTGGAATAAGCAGGCTGTTGTCTGCTGAGAAGGGGATCCCCCAACATTGGGTGGTGGGACCCTCTATGGGTTGCCTGTTTCCTCTCACCAAAGTTTGCTTCCTCTTGTTGAATGCAGATCCTGCATCCAGCTCAGGGACAGAAGGAGAGTCAGGCTGGATTAGACCAAAGGCATACCTAGTTCAGAATTCTGCCTGCAGAAGGTCCACCTTGGTGCACATGGGAAGTTCGCGGGCAGGGTGTGTGTGCAGCATCTTCCCTTGGCAGCTGCCGTAAAAAGTCACACCACCTCCAGGGCTGGAGTTAACAGAGTAGCATCACAACTAGTACCAGAAGTTGAGCAGCAAGACCCCACACAGTATCACCACTTGCTTCTTCTGTTTCTGGATACACACCAAATACGGTATTAACAAAGTGTCTTCCTTTTCTTTCTTCAAGGATTCCCCCCTATGTTTAAATGCATGAGATAAATGGTAGTACAGAAATGCACTCCAGAGGAATCTCTCGATAACATTTCAGAAGAACATCTACGATGTCAGGGCAACTTGTTGAGAGCTGAATTTCCCCCTGCCTTTTTCAAGAACCTTTGTGAAAGTATTATCAATAAAACCCACCCTGAGGAAACAAAGGTAAAATTGAATTACCTTGGATTAAGTGGATCAATTTCCCAACCAAAGTAAAAGAGCTCTGTGGTAGGGTAGTCATGATGAAGACTGGGTCTCCGGAGATGTGACTTTCATACTCTGCGTCTCTGTAGATACATACTGAGTGACTTTGTAATGCGGTGCTGAATGCTGAGCAGCTGTGCTTTTGCAAGGGCTGGCAGCGCTGTGAGTGCCACATGGGTCTCCTTCCTTGTGCAATAATGGGAGGGATGGAGTTCTCAAATTGGCAGTGAGGATCCACTTCCTACCCTGGAGAGTTTAGGATTCTTGCAATTAATGGAGTGTCTCAAGTGGCAGCGTGAGAGTAATGTGCTTCTACCAGGTGGTGAGTCGTCTTTTCCCACAGCCCCTTTGATGGCTTGACCAGCAGATTAGTAGTAATATTATTAGTAGTAATAATAGGCAGAGAAGTGAGTATATCTATCCCTCTTTCTGTCAGTGCCATTACACAAAGACCTTTAGAATGAGACATCTCAAACTTGGCATGCATACTAAGAGGTCTCAGGAGTATTCATTTCATTTCATTTCATTTTAATTTTTGTTGGTTGGTTGGTTTATTTATTTATTTATTTAGACTATTTTTATACCATTCATCAACTGAACGGTTCTCTGAAACAGTTTACAATAAATTAAAACTATAAAAACACATAATTCCAACAAAAAAACTTACATATGAACCAAACACAATATATTAAATAAAACCCCAAGAATAAACCCCACACATTATCCATAACAAGAATTCATAATGCATCAAGCCAGGAGGCACCCAGCAATCCAATATAAAATACCATATCGAACATAATACTAAGTATAAAACTTAGCAATTAAAATTCTGGGAAAAGATACAAATATATTTCTTTCCAATGTATTCATTCATTTTATTTTAGCATCATTGTAACTTAAGTAACACCTCCAGGCTCTAGGAGGAGACTGCCCTACTGGGCCTATAGCTTTGCCCTCCATACACTTCAAACCAGGGGTGATTCATTAGCCAAGAGACAGAGCTACATAGCTGTCCCTCCCGGGCATCTAGGAAGCCTGCAAGCAAGACACGAGATGAAAAACTGTCAGCCACTTGAATGCCACAGGAAGCCATATCAGAGGCACACTCTTCCTGTGCCAGAGAAGCATAGTGAGAAGACAGTCTTATTCCCCATCAATACATTTCATCTTCCCCTTTCCAACAATGAATTGTCTACTGTTCTTGAAAGGTCATCTAAGCCGGCCTTCAAGTAACTGTAAGATGTGATAGCAAATTCCATAACTTAACTACAGGGAGGACCATAGTTTAGTTGTCGAGTGCATGCCTTGCATCCAGAAGATCCCAAGTTTACGATGGTCCAATGGTCCAACCCCGTATAAGGACCTTCCCATGTTTGAACTATGTATTGTGTGAAGCAGTGCTTCTATTTGTCTCGTGCTCACCTTGAGTTTCCTGGTCAGAGGGGCATTCCGGAGACCACTCTTGTTGTTCTGCAGAAGTGTCTGCTCTTTTTGTGGTCTCTCATTCATTTAACATTATGTCCACTTTGATACACTGAATCTTCAGTGTTTCCTCATCTGCCCTTCCTATATTGGGTGCCTCCAGAGATGCAGCTCCTGGAGAGAGGAGTTTGGTTTCTTTCAAAAAAGTGTAGGCAGGCAAGAAAATGGGAATGAGGAAAAGAAGGAAGCACCTCTGTTGACTTTGCCTCACTCTCACCTTTAAAGAGGTGACAGGTGACAGAAAGCAGATGTTTAGAAAGGGCTCCACATTCCGAAACCTTGCTGTAATGAAGGAGAATCTAGGCAGATCAGCTTCGCATCCATGGTGCAGTGTGTGTTAGGACTGTGCTCGCAACAACATGCTGTGTGGGTGCTGTCAGGGGTTGCCATTTGGAGACTTATGGTTGCCACCATGGTGCACCATGCTACAAGTTCCTTCGCTATTGTTGTGTGACAAACAATTCTGCACAGCTTGTCAATGGCGACAGTGGAGGCTTTTTTGTTTAGATGCCTTGTCAGTGTTTGTATGAAACAGCAGAGCCCCACACTCCATTAAGTTTTTGTAAAATGAACTGCCTGTAACTTGCTGATTCCCGGATAGCAGCAGCAATGGCAGTGGTTGCAAGCTAATCCTCTCCAGTTGGTTGGGCTGGTTCAGCGAGAGCCTTCATTCATACAACAGGGAGCAGATCTTTTTCAAAATCTAGTGCAGTGACTTCAGGGCTAAATATTAACCAGGACAGACAAGAAGTAATTTAATCTGGAGGAGACCTTTTAAAGAATGGCTGTGTACTCTGAACTCAGGCTAAATAGTAGAACCTGTTTTAGCAAAGAGAAAGGCTTCGGGGTATATTTCTAATTCACACAGTGTTGGGGACATAGACATTTCTCGGTGATGTTTAATGTATCATATATATTAATAGCAAGTTCAAAGATAGGCAAATGGAAATAGCCATGCACAAGGGGGAGGTGCCAACTGGCTATAGAAATTTCTGAAACAGAGAGGTGCTGGGGCCGAGGACTGTCCAATAGGATGCTCTCTCATCAAACATCGGATCTGTTAAATCTTGCCATGGTTAGGCAGATAACACACTGCACACCCTCATAGTTACTGTACTTTTCCTGGCACACGGCTGTCGTGACTGACAGACAGGAATACGAATTTTAAAACTACAGAAGAGTAAGGACACATAATCACTTTGCTTCTATTCATTATGTACCAGAGCTTAATGCCACCCCCCTCACATTCGCTTTCCAAAGCCTGCAATGATATATGCAAAATGTGTATGTTAGTAGATTGCCCACTTTGAGAATTTGGGTGAAAAATACATGTTCACATGTTGGTTAGTAGGGGAAATACATATTTGATTGCACCCTTTATAAATGGTGGCCTTTCCCCCAGTTTATCAAGAGCAACAACTGCACAGATGAGACTGAACTTGCTGATTCATTCATCCCACTGGTGGACACAATACAAAAGCACAAGAAGACATTTGGGGCAGCTAGTATCTGCTGATCTTTCCTTCCAGTTGTAGTTCTCTAGGTAGGACCGTGTGTTCTAAATCATTGTAGCATCAGATTATTTTTAGATGCTTCAACATTGCTGCAGCTGCTGGCCAACCAGTCTTTATTTTAGGCAGGTTGCTAATTCATAGTCCAGGATCAAAAAACCAGGATTAATAATCCAGTTTCTCCCAAGAATGGTTCCAACATCTGGGATTCTTTAGTTTATAAAAGGGCCAAGTAAGAGGAGACACAATAAATGTGTACAAAATTATGTGAGACATGGAGAAAGTAGAAAAAGAGACATTTTTTCTCACTCTCCCATAATACTAAAACCTTATATCATCCCATGAAACTGATTGGTAGGAGATTCAGGAGATAAAAGGAAACACATCTTCACATAGTATATAGTTAAATGATGGAATTTGCTATTACACATAGGCTAAGCATGGAGGATAAAGAGATCAATGGCTACCACAGTGGGGGTGATAGTTCAGAGCCAGCTTGACTATTCACAGCATTTGCTGGGGAACCTGGGCCAAGGGTGCTGTCGCACTCACATCCTGTTGTTGATTTCCCATTGGGACAGCTGGTTGATGCCTGTGCAAGCACAATGCTGGCCCAGAAGGGCCCTGGTCTGATCCAGCCTTCCTCTTCTCATATCCTTCTTATTGGTTGATGCATTATGTAGGGATGCTTGATGAATTCAGCTGTTCTAAAAGCCAATACAAAAGGACCTGGAGAATGTCCACATGAGTTGGCATCTGTGGACTACATTTTGCATGTCTCCAAATGCTGTGACACAATTAATTGCAATTAAAACATACATCAGAATATGCATATTTAAATCTTATTTTGAGAGAAACACAGAACGCGCATTAAAATATATATTTAAATACATATGTTGAGAGGATTTTTTCCTGGAATTTCAGATTGATGCCAAAATGGAATGAAATAATGGGTAAGAATTGGGTGAAGAATGCATGGGCTGAAAATGCACAGATCTACCCAACCCAAGTTTATTGTGAGAACCGATGCTTGGGAGGTGATCTCTTGCTCACCCAGAAGAGGAACAGGGAGAAATTCATTCTCTTTTAAATTAGTATGAGAAATGCAACTTAGCTACCCTTCAAGTGCGAGCCTTGTAATGGATTGTCCCAGATATTGCACACAAAAATGCATTTACTGGGGCATTAGTAAAATTGCTTGCAAAAATGTGTACATTAGGCAAAAACATGTTTATATTAGGGGAAATGTGCATAAAATGGTTAGGATTCTTTTTTTTTAATCATCATGATCTCATTCTGCACAGTTTACAACAATCCATAAAAACAAAACAATGTCATGCAATACAAATATCATGCAATCAAAACAGTGTTACAATATTAACATAGCTAAAATATACAATAGAAATGATCTTGTGAAAATGAAAACACCTCCAAACTTCATGCATGAAGCAAACCTAAGAAGGGAAATATGAGAGGGAGAGAAACCAAAACTGATAGATTCCTTGAGGGTCAGAGAGAAGTATTCCCAGTCAGACTTGTCTGAAATGGTGCTGAAATTTTGAGAACAGCCATCTACCAGCAATGGAAGTGTCTGATGCAAATCTCAAAGGAGTGCCTTTAATGCATATTTATTTATTTTAATTTTTATATACTGACCCATTCCCATAGGCTCTGGGCAGTTTGCAAGAAATTAAAACCAACACTGATTAAAATTGACTAAGAGAACATATTAAGTAAAACTGATATGAGAAGTAATCTGGGAAGTTCTATTGGAAGAGATACGTCTATAACTCCTTCTTAAGGGTGGCAATCTGGGATATCAGAGCATCCCTCCTGGCAGACAATTCCATAGTTTAGAACATCCTCTGGGTAGTTGACATTCATATTAGAGAAGCAGACATCAGAAGATTATCCCCTGAGGTCCTTAGCTGGCAAGGTGGAATGTATGGGCAAGGGATCTCCTGAAGGTATTTTGGACCCAAGCCATGAAGAGCTTTAAAGGTTTGTGCTGAATCCAGAAGCATATTGGCAGCCAGTGCAAAGACTTTAAAATAGGTGATATGTGGTCCCTCCTTGATGTCCCAGAGACCAGCCTGGTTGCCATATTTTGTACTGCTCGCAGGTTCTGGGGTGGGCACAAGGGCAGCCCTGTGTGGAGTGCGCTGCAGAAACTGGGCCTAGCCATTACCAGCATGTGTGCCACTGTTTTCAGGTCATTCTCCAATAAGGGATGCAGATGTTGAATCAGCTGAAGCTGATAACAGATACTCTTGAGTACAGTTTCTATCTATCTTGTATTCATGCATAATCAGACAGCTGGAGTTTCTAGTTATCCAAAGGGAATTACATCCATTTGTGTTAGCCTGAGATCTTCTTGCTAATTTAGCAGAGTGGAGAGCATGTTAGTCTTTGTTTGTTTGTTAGGTTTTCTGTTTGTTTGTGCTGAACCATGGCCCAGAATTATCACAGGTGCTCAATTTGTGCAGCTCTGAACAATGGTATAATGGTAACATAGGTGAACCAAGTGAATAATTTCCCTTTCCGCTCTGCCCACGTCCAGTATCACACTGCAATGTGAAAAGCCAAGGGCTAGAACTCTGAAATACAGTTACCTCTTGATATGCTTCTGTGATTCCATTAATGCTAATATATGAATTATGGGGTGACATGAAAGATGATTTACTGCTCAAGTCAGTTTCTTCTGTTGTATCTGGATGCTACTGAAATTAGGGCGCAGTGTTCTGGAGCATAAGAGCTTAAATAATCAACAAAGTTGCATTTAACTCTTCATTTCTTTGCAGCAGTGGAATTTCTCCTTTCTTGTGTAATCAAAATTGGATCTGGAATAGATGCTGTAACTCATTATTTTGTTAAGAAGTGTGACCTGTAGCACCTTCGCTTAACTGCTTAATAGCAATCTGGGAAGAAAAAAATGGAAAAAGAAGCAGGACCTCTGGGCCTTTCATGTCACATAACAGGAGTTTCAGCAGGTGTCACCTGTATGACAAATCACCTGTGGAAAGCAATGTCCCTCCAAAGCACCTGACCATACTTCAGAGGGCCTCCACACCTGTCCTTAATCTCCAGATTAGCAGTTGGGGGGCAAGACTGTACCTCTGTGAGGGCTTCCTTTTGCTAGTCCATTGTACTAAGTTCATTAAAATAATAGTCAAACGAGAAGAATGGGATGCCAAAGGAGAACCTGGTCCTGAAGGGTCTTCAGCTGAAGCTGCAGTTTTCAAGCCTGAGTCATCAGATCTTGTGCATTACATCACCAGCCAGCATGAGCAATGCTCAGGCGTGAGGGGAATCATAGTCCAAGGTTGGGTACCATCAAGCAAAATGTTTTTGTATACCTTTAACCTGGGTATCTCTGTCAGGGCTTAGGCAGAACTCCTTTGGTGTAATAGACTTGCATTTTGATTAATTTGC
The DNA here is from genome assembly GCF_004798865.1 of Varanus komodoensis. NCBI lineage: Eukaryota > Metazoa > Chordata > Lepidosauria > Squamata > Varanidae > Varanus > Varanus komodoensis. The sequence goes on along the minus strand of NW_025335727.1, from coordinate 6,129,061 downwards.
AGAGTGCTCTGGAAGTCAACAGTACTAATACAGAATACAGAATAAATATAGCAATTCGCTAGAGAAAAGGTAAATTGGAGGTACAGAACATCCTTATATTGCAGAACCTTCCATTTCTGATCATCCTCCTCCTCCTCTTCTGTCCAGGAAATCTTTGGTGAACATTCATACATGAGGGAATCCAAAAGGTTCCTCAGAAAAGTTTGTACCCATGGCTGTTTATACCATGATTTCCTTCAAATGAGTTTCTTACTTTGATGAAAGTTGAGTTCAGGATATCAGGCCTTTTTCCTGATGAGTCTTTATGTAAAGGCAGTAGTGATAGCTGTGCCCCAGATGAAGCAGAACGTTTTCTAAAAATATTCTAACTAAAGCTGAGGATTCTCTTTAAAATCAAAGCACCACACACTAAATTCAAAGTGTGCTTGTTATTGTTTTAAATATCTAAGCTCAGAAGAGAAGCCTATTTCTTATGATAACTTTCAGAGTGGTAGCCATGCTGGACTGTAGGGAAGGCAATACCAACCATTCTTCTTGCACGTAATTTGTTTGCTTGATTGAAGTAATTGGAACTGGATATGAAAATGTCCTAATTTTCCTCTTTCTACCATACCCAGTTCTGTCTCGGTCATCCTTCCTGCACTGCAAGCTACCTGTTAGCAGGGATCGGTACTGATCATATGCAGGGGTCTTTTGACGTGAGGCTGATAGTCACATGAATGTAACCCAAAGACTTCATGCATTTCTGGTGTAGCGCATGAACTACGTAGTTATTGACCTTATGCAAGTTCATTTTTAAAAACAACACCAAAAGAGAAAACCTATGATGTGACATAGAAAAGGCATTTGGTAGAGTGACCTGAGGATTAGGCTCTTGCGGCTCCTAAATTACTTAGGTGCTCTTGATATTTTTACACAAAGTCTCATAAATTAACTCATTAATCAAGCATTAATGGCCTAGTCAAGGCAGATGTTGAATCCAGCTGCTAAACATGGTTTTAATGGGCTTCTCTCTCTCTTGCTCTCTCTCTCTCCTTTTATAGAGCCAATTAATTCCAGTATAATCTTGGGAAAAATGTGCGGTGTTTGTCAGCTAGAGAAGACAACAGCAGTAGTTTCTGAATGATTATTATTTAATGATTTAAGTTTAGTTAGATCACCTATTAATTCTAGCATTATTCTTAAAGAATGGGAGCATAGGTAAATTTAAGTTCTCCAAGAAGATCTGTGGGCAACTCTTATGAATAAGCATGAATTTGCATGAGATTATTATCACCACAATGTGGCTACCATTTTATTCTTTGGGATTTATACCAACCTACTCACTGTAAGCCACTTACCATATTCCCATTTAATTATGAGACTTCTTGTCTAGCACATGTAAAGTGAATATGAGACAAATCTTACTAAAATGCTTTTAGTTTCATGCCAGCTGCTTTGTATAGATTGCCTGATAGGACCTTTGAATATGGAAAACTCTGTGTAGACCTTAATAAGCTGCATATGCTAAAGGATTACTGTATTGTTGACTTTCAACACTTTTGGAAAGCTTTTGCGACAATGTGCAGAAGAGAATATGGTCAAATAACACTCTGGAGAAAGCTCACCTTAGAGCAAACATTATTTTATAGCTTGCACTGAATGTATATTAATCCCTCCAATGTTAGCATTCCATGATTTTTATTTATGATGTTAAAAAAAATCAAGGGAGAGATCATATCATCCCTAGTCATCATCTAGGATAGTGTAGGAGCAAAATCTATCCCTCCAGAATTTGCAGGTTTTGCCTCATTCTTGGCTCAGTCCTGCAAAGCTATCTGAGCCAAGACAAAGTCTGTGAATGCTTGTGGACCTCCCCGTTGCACAACTGGGAACATTCAGCAGACTCCATTCCCAATGGTCAACATCAGTGTCCACTTCTTTCCTATTCATTGCTGCCAACAGCAGCAGTAGCACAAGGAGAGAAAGGGCACAGTGCGCAGGCACACCGTTCTCAGCAGCCAACCTTCTTTCCTGCTCACTATTGCTGGTTTAGTTTCTGGAAAGCATCCAGATGTTTCTAAGAAGCTGAAACAAGGGAATCTATCCATTCATTTCTCCATGGAAGATGCTCACACATGTCCTATCTAGGCGGCCACTGGATACTTCAGGTCCTCAGATCTGAGGTCAGAAACAGAACTCAGACTGGAGCTAAGGATGCATGCTGCATCTCCTCCTTCTCTTGCTTCTTCAATGTCAGAAAGGAACCTCAAAGATCGGTAAGGGGGGCATGGAAAGGAGTAGTCTGGGACCACCAGGATGCAGCTGAAATTGCCTGTCCAGCTGTACTGCAAAGTGGAGAAGAGGAGAGAGAGATTTTCTTCACTGGATGCATCTCAGCTTCTGTGATCCATAGGATTATACCCTTGGAGATGCTAATATATTCAATGGTATAGAAGTGTCACAAACAAACAAACAAATATGTGCAAATGTGTTAGTGGTATCGACATCTGCAAGATGTATCTTCTCCCTGTTTCCCATAGCTAAAGTGTGATCTGTTTCATTTATTTATAGTAGTTGTATGCCATTTAATATAATATCTTGTGTGCCTTATATGGAAATACACATAATGCAATATATCCATGGTAAGTAACAGAAAATAATGGAGCAGAAGTAGTCTAGTACGGTAGGAGGGGTCTATCACAAAATATCCATTTCCTAGAAGGCACAAGATAATGGCACAAGAAAGGCAACTTGCCGCAAAGCCTAAGTACAAAAAGATGATGGATCTGAGTTCCAAAACTTGAAAGAAGAGATATATGCATTTGAAATCATTTTTGTACATTAAATTTGGTCCATTTGCAACCTCAGACAGAAATGAATGGAAGCATAATTTTCTGGGAAAGTTCACAATTCACGAGCTTGTAGTCACATTCAGAAGTGTGCGTGGTTACAAGTGCACATTCTTACTTTCATTTATGCAACAAATAGTGGACATTTGTGGGTGCACTTTAAAAGATGGACCAAAATGTGCCCTTTTCTGTTCTAACAAGAAGAAACAAAAGCTCAAGCTCAGAACTAAGAATGAGCTGAATCTAGCTCATAGGTGAAAATGGGAAAATATTAATGAGCTCAAAACTTGCATTCATCCATCCCATCAAAAAAGCATCCTTAGATCCCATCCTTTTCTGCTCCGAGACCTCTGTCCCTTGTACAACCTCTATGGAGACTCTGATCTCAGAATTGGGGACCTACACTCAAATCCCCCCTCCCCATGCAAAGAATTGTGCAGGCTGCTTTCCTGAGGCTGATCTCAAATGAGAGTCTTAGCTTGTCAATTCCTTAACATTCCAATAATGCATTATCCAGGAAAAATGTGCATGGTTAAAAAAAGGGCTTTTTACACTTTAATCAATGCTAGAGAAGTAAGCGTGTGAATGCACTTTAAAAAAGAAATGCACACTCATTTTTCCTGTTTGAAAAAGGAGAAAAACTTGCATTCATGAGAGGAGGAATGAGCTTGTAAGTGGAAGTTGGAGAGCCACGATAACGTCAAGTTTGTTGATATTCCCAGTGCTGGTTGGAAGCCGCATAGAGGTCATGGCCATGTAACAAATTCCAGTCATAAATTGAAGGAAACTTTAGACCCACACCCAGAATGTAGGGTATAGCGATTAGATTGTTGGACTTGGACTGGAGAGACCCACCTTGAAATCCCTACTCTCTCACAAAGGTCTCTGGGTGACTTGGGAACAATCCCTCTCTGGCTAACCTACCTTCCAGGAATGCTCTTCGGATATGCATACACCCTTAATGTGCATGCAAAGAAGAACCTTGCATGCATTGCTGAACTTCTTGCAGGAGAGCCAGTGTATCAACATAATGAATCAATGTCACAGGAGCAGCAGGCAGCAGCCAGAGACCTTTGAACAGAACTGGGAATTTCTGTTTATACGTATAAGTTTGCCAATTTGGTACAGATAACCTCTTCCAGCCTGTGGAACTTTGGACCATTCATAGCATTATTTCTGCTGCCTCCTGATGGACCTTGAAGCCTAATTAGCTATTCATATTAAGACAAAAATGGGGAAAAGAAAAATTGAAAGGGTTATGCATTTCTTCCTGTGGAGTAAAATGGTAAAATGGCTGAATTCTGCAGGCTTTGATTAACCTTAATGGCCGTTTACCGGCTTGAGAGTGCTTGGAACACACCAAACAGGTTTGATCAAAGGGTAAGAACACAACAAAAGATGGTAAAATGAACCTGCATTTACATTTCTGATGTGTACTTAGGGAAGAACAGTGTTGACTTGAAGTTGTTGGGCTGGCAGCTTTTTGTGGTTGAAAGAAGCCAGGCAGAATTGCCCCAAAAGGCTTTAATAGTGCCATATTTTAGAAGTACATTTTCACTGCATGGGTCATTCAGATGAAATGTTCGCCATGTGGAATGATTAAGTAGAAAAATAAGAAGGCATTCTCCTTTTATTTCCAGTGTGCAGATTGAGCCAGGTAGTGGTGGTGATGCAAGAGTGAGGGAATGGCTACTGGAAGTGAAGTTACATGTGCAAACATGATCTTCTTTTTAATTTCTGAACGTGCACATGTGAATGCATCTATGAACCTTAGAGAAGTACAATATTTACTCCAGAATAACTCTTACAAGGGTTCTTCATGTGCAGTGCAATCCCATCTGTGCTTACTCAGAAGGAAATTCCATGGATTTTAATGGGACAAACTTTCCAGTTAGTGCTTTATTTCAGGCATTTCGTACTCCATGGTTTAGTGTATATGGAAGAGTGAGCCTTCACTCTGCTCTTCACAAGGCCACAAGGGGAAATAAAAAGCATGTGTTTTTGCTTTTGAACGAAACCATGGTTCTTTTCAAGGTTCTTATCCACTTGGAGAAGCTCAGGTTAGTTTAGTTAAGGCTAAAGCAAGTATGGATCCAACCATAACTTCTGATTCTAGCTTGTTGTCCAAGCACAGGTTAAAGCAGGAGGCTTCTACAGATGAAGCTAAACTCCAGAATTCACAAGCTTCATCCAGCATGGCCCAAAGTTCAACCATAGCAAGAGAACTACCGATTCCTCACTACAGATGTCAGTTAACAATAGTTCTTACTGAGAAAAATTCCTACTCCGAAGCACTTGTTAGTTAAAAGTAACAGTGGATGCCTTTGATCTCCTTCTTGGGGGCACACCACAACAGTTCAAGTCTGATGTCTGCACTAGACCTTCTTGTTTAGAACTGGAGTCATGGTTTGGTATTCTTTTGACTGCTGTATGAGCTTTGCTGATACCTGCAATTGAAAACTACAGCAATATGCTTCTTTCCTCAGTGGTGCAAGTACTTTAGAAGTGTCCACCCAGCAGTTTCAAGTAGTCCTTCCTTTTAGGGAGAGAGGCGAAAAAATTGACAGGCATTCAATGCTAAGAGGATTTTGGTGACTAGAAAGAGAACTTTAATGCATGCACTGCTTTCAATGAAAAAACAAAGAATCAGTGTTGATGTGAGGTTAGACTATTGCTGCAAGATTAGAGTGCCTGATTCTGTTATTGTAGGGTTCAGGCTTTGCAGCTTTTATGCCTTTTTGACTACACTCAGTACAATACAAGGAGGAATGCCAGCCTGTGGCCTCTATCCTTTGCCACAGATTTTATTTCCCTGTTACTGTAGCCAAATCTTTGTCAAATTATGGGAATTGGTTTAATAAATATTAAATACACTTTGGATGTGGTCCATCATTCAGTGAAGCCAATAGCAAGACTCCTGTTGACCTAAAGCTGCTTCTCATGTTGACCTCTGAAAGTGGGTGCGGGGGTCCCGTCACTGACATTTCTTGTGAACACCCATGAACACCCATGGGATGTTGTAATAATGTCGGGGGCATTCTCATGGCAGGTCACCCATGGAGGTCTTGTCCATTTATAAGATGTCTGCCAAACAGTCCTTAAAACATTCATTCCCCAGCTAGCAAAGTGGGAGAGGATTAAAAATTCAGGTAGTAGAAATTCAAACTCATTTGAGTGAACTGCAGATTTTTCTGCTATTCCTGAACAAAGGGGAGTAGTCTGAATGCCACCTTAACCATTCAACTGATCAGTTCACATTTGGAAAATTTGTTGGTGAATCCAGTTGACTCTTGCAAGAAAAAAGAATGAACCGCGAGTAGAATATTGATCAAGTCAACTGGCTCTGAGTTCTTCAGCACCAAGAAAACATTACACAGCCATAGATGCATTATAAAGCATTTGCATAATCCAGGCAATGTCTGGATACATATTCATCCATGTATTGAAGAAGAGAGGCATTATTTCATAAGGTTTGCAAAATATTGCTATCCCTAATACCAGTCATGCATATCATCTCCAAAATACTAGCCAACCATTTGCTAATGTTTTACTTAACTGGAAAAGAAGGGCAGTTTGAAGAATAGCTCTGTTGCGCTGCTGACCAATTTCAGAGTAGGATGACCTGCTGTTATGCTAATGCACATCTCTTGACCGCCTGTCAGCAGTGAGTCAAGCAGCTTTGGGGGATTATGTTGCTAACATGCTGAGAGGGAGCCTGAGCCGATGGCTTGCTGGGTCAGGGGCACTTCAAGTTACTTTGAAGCAAGAATATGCAAAACACACTCAAGGCAAATGGGATTCACTACAAGGAGTTTTGTGTGTGCGTGTCCCTTGGACTGCTGACTTTTGCTGTGACCGAGAGCAGATGCATTAAAATGACGTTCATGGAAGAGAGGAAATGGAGACAGAAAAATGGCTCATCACAGAGAGTACCTGCTGTGAGTGTGAAACATAGAAGTGACAGAGTGAGTGGAGTGAAAACGAGATCTTAGAAGAGCATGGCGAGAAGGAGGGCTGGAGAACTATATAACCCTAATCAAATGATAATTACAGACCAAGGGAAGTCTGCACTGCCATCTCTTGGTAGAAGCAGGGCATTGCTGGACTTTGCCTGCGGTGGTAATTTGCATGTGGCACTAACTTTCTGTTTTGCACGTTGGGCTTTGAACAAGTCAAAACTCAACAAAGAGAGGCCTTGTGCAAGTTAATATCACAGCCAAGTCTTGATTGTTTTGTTTTAAAGCTTAAGATTTAAAATCATTTCTGGACTTCCCACCACATTCTGTCCAAGCTGCAACACAGTTATAAATTAAAGTGTTGCTCTGAATTCTGCTTACATTACAGAAATATGTCTGGCATATTCCCAATATCACCAGCCAGCTTAGCCAGTGACCATGCTAGCCAAGAAAGGATGGGAATTGTAATCCGATATATCTAGCAGGCATCGGTTTAGGAAGCCTGCTGTATTTCATTAAGGCTGCAATCTTATTCATGTTTACCTAGGAGTAAGTCAATGAGTCTTCCTTCTGGGTAGAGAGCATTTAGTAGACACATATTGAATTTTTTCTCCCATTTCATGCATAGATAGAAGATATTGGGGAAGCAGATAGACATTGAATCCTGGAAAGTGAAATACAAATGCCTGAGTTTTGTCTTGTCGTTAATCATCACTTTGGAATTCATCTGGTCAATGGCTGTTGATCTGGGATGATCTAACTCAGTTTGCTTGGAATTCATGACTGTGTGCCTGAGGCAGAGAAGGTCGTAATTTAATTTGCCAGAGAGCATAGGACTAGAATGTGTAAATTAGTCATGTGAAGAGTCCTTCCAAGAAATGTTGCTGGTCTTATTGGAATTCTTCTTTCTTTCCCTGACGTTCTTCAGATGTTGTTCCTGGATGGAAGAGGTTGCTGAGAAATTTTTAGATGACAATTAAATGAAGACCCCACAGATCCAGGCCTTAAGAGCTTTTAACACTGCATGAAGACATCATTTGTGCAGTGAAAAAAAAAGACTTTGGACACCCAGGTTGGTGATGTGTGGATAGTATCCACTGCACAACTTGACTAACAAAGCATTTGTAATGTTTATGGAAGTCATCTTAAGAGGAACAAAACACAGGGTCCTGTTGCTCCTGTAGCTTTATTAATTTTTATAAAGACCAAATTTCAGCATATGCACCTTGCATTAATGAACCCTCTCCTTTTTTGCATCTGGCTATCCTGCAAAATTCTGGCAGAAAGCTTCATGCAGTGACTCCTCATAGAAGTGAAAGAGGAAAGTTCAAAAGCCAGGACTAGAGTCCAATATTAAGTAAACAAAAAGCATGACTACAGAAGAGTTACACCCCTTGAATGTCAGCAGTGAAGAAACTGAAATTGTGAATGGCTTTTCATACCTTGGTCAATCATCAATTCAAACAGAGACTGCAGCCAAGAAATTTGAAGACTGAGACTTGCAAGGGCAGCTGTGAAGGAACTTAAAAGATCATCAAGTGTAAGGACAATTCACAGGAGACCAAAGCCAAGATTATCCGTACTATTGTATTAGGAATTGCCATGTATGGGTGTGAAAGCTGGACAGCGAAGAAAGGCCTGATGCCTTTGAAACATTCTGCTCGAGGAGAGTTTTGTGGATGGCCTCAACTGACAGACAGGCAAGCGTGTCCTAGATCGATCAAGCCAGAACTCCGCTGGATGCAGACATTATAGAACTGAAGTTGTTCTACTTCAGGCACAGAAGACAAGGAGGACCAACTATGAGATGGCTCAGCTTCATAAAGAAAGCCATATCTTGAATTTACAACCACTGAGTAGGGCTCTCATACTCATTTGTCGGCTTGTCATAAGTTAGAGGCAAATTGATGGCTTGTAGCAGAAACTATTGAAATGCTTTCTTTGTCATTTCACAATTCTTTTTTTTTTTTTTTTTGTATGTGTGTTCCTTGGAAATTCCTTTGATATCTTGCCACAATGGCATTCCATCACCTTTAAACATTGCATTTTATTTATGAATTACATTTATATCCCATTGTTCATCCCTGTTGGGAATCATGCATGGGTTTTTCCCAGGTGGTCTCCCATTCCAGAACTCACAAGACCCAGAGCAACTTACCTGCAACAAGGTTATTACACAATCTGCTTTCAATCTGCCCAGGAAATTATTGTATTTGGCATAACTTCATCTCAATCAGAAAATGACCCTGGCTTGTTTTCTGTATGCAAGCCACCAAAATGGTAAAACTATTTTTAAAACTTCCTAATTGAAATATTTATGCACACAGTACCACAATAACAGGAGAAGCTAGCATCACAATATGGCAGTAAAAGCTATTTTGAGGGGAAAATCACAAGAGTTTGTAACCAACCTCCAGGAGGAAAGGGGTCCACAAACTTGGTGTCACTCCTGTGTGTTAGGGTGAGGAAACCTTCTCATGAAGTCTTGTTGAAGCGCAGGTGTAGTCAACAAGGGTTGCAGAGCTAATACTAGACAGAACCAGAACCAAGAGCATATGGAGACTGCAGGACTGCATAGCTCTTTCTCTCTCAGTGTCCCATCCCATCAACAGTTTGATGAGATGCCATAAATATAAACATGTAAACACAGCAACAAGAACGATCAGGGGCCTGGAATCAAAGGAGAGATAGAAAGAACTGGGCATGTTAAGCCTGAAGAAGAAAGGACTGAGGGAAGATATGGTAGCACTTTTCAAATGTTTGATAGCTTGCCACACAGAGGAGGGCCAGGTTCTCTCTCAATCATGCCAAAGGGCAGGAGATATCATAATGGACTCAAGTTACAGGAAAGCAGGCTGGACATCAGGAAAAAACACCTGACTGTTAGAGCAGTATAGCGATGGAATCAATTCCCTATGGAGATGATGGTCTCTCCCACATTATAGGCATCCATGTGCCATTCAAGACAGCCATGTCTTAGGGATGCTTTCACTTGGAGTCCTGCATTCAGACTTATAGGCCCCTCCCAATGCAATGATTCTGTGAATCCTCTTGGAAGTCCTTCTTGATTTGGTGGACGGCAGAAGGATGTACATCAATCAACATTTTGCACACTCCGATAACTTAATAACCTTCTGAACTTCAGAAGAAACATAGGTGCATTTTTAGAAAAGGGTTCCTCTTGGGCTAATTTCCTGAAACAATTTGCAGCCTACAACAGATTTTAAGTGGCTTCGTTATAAACCCCAAGAGATGCAGATCCAGCCTTAACTACCTGCACAAACTGTGCCATGCTCTAATAAATGCAAAGGAATGTTTGCAGCTCAGTGTTTCCATGCGCCACCTTTTGCGTCTTTTACAGTAGGCAGCAACTGTTCCTTCTTTCTTTCTCATTGT